>NC_052508.1:63385777-63413277 GCF_014356525.2 Nilaparvata lugens | reverse complement strand
GGTGGTGGTGGAGGAGAAGAAGACGTGAAAAGAGATGAATAAGGAGGATGAAAAGTAAAAAGAAAAAACGAAGGATAAAATGACCCAACCCCCTCCACCCTTCCACCTATCACACCACCTTCGTTATGACGAACCCGCCAAATCAATAATCAACTGTTATTTTTTCTGCTCCCTTTCATTTTTTCTTCTCCCTCTTTGTCTTCTCTTTTGTGTGCACACTTCTCTTCCTCCCCCTCCCACTCTTTCACTTCATGTGATGGCAGAAAGTACAATACAATCTCCCCGGCCTCAATTAATCTTCTGGAAGAGAAAACTTTAACAAAGAAAATTTGTAGACATTCACTTCTCGTCAGATTTCGTTTGGGTTTTGCTAGTATTGAGGATGGTGATAAAGTAGTATGAAGAGTATTGTAATTGATTAAAAAAATTCTCAAGCTAATATTTTGCGAATTTATCTATATTACAATTCACCTTCATTTGAGTCGAATTGTCCCTAATTTAGGCACTGTCCCTAAATCCCAAAAGTTGTGATTTTGGTTACACAACATTGTTCAACTCGTATTCTAATCAAGATCTGTCTAATCAAAAATGAGTAATCAGAAAACTGATACTCGATTCTCGTAGTCTACTGATACTTGATGAGTAATCTCGAAATAATAATAATAATCTAATAGATCAAAGGGATCATAGTTCTTGATTTATTTGTTATATTATGTCCTTTAAAAGTGTTGATATGTCTTTCCTATTTCGATGTTATTTGATGTAAAATACATCATTCTTCATTTATTCGTGGATATAATCACAGATCATATAAATAAGTGCTGAATATTAAGTTCTATTTTTCTGGCTCTAAATTTTGTAAAATTACGTGAAAATGCTTCAATTATTAGTGATTTGAGTGTAATATTTATGTTTTCTATCCAGTTTCTTAACCTTCAAAATTCAAAATTCATAGTTTCTGTTGTTTTTGAGTGAAAAAGGACTAAATTTTAGAAAAGTGGAATCTTAACCTCATTTCGGACTTTTAAAATACTATTATCTAAATTTGGGAGAGAAATAGTACAAGGAGTATCCTCAGTTTTTCTCTCCCAATCAGTGCTTCTTTGTAAAAATTAGAATAATAAATAAATAGATAAATAAATAAATAAATGAATAAATAAATAAATAAATAAATAAATAAATAAATGAATAAATAAATAAATAAATAAATAAATAAATAAATAAATAAATAATAAATAAATAAATAAATAAATAAATAAATAAATAAATAAATAAATAAAAAATAAATAAATAAAAAATAAATAAATAAATAAATAAATAAATAAATAAATAAATAAATAAATAAATAAATAAATAAATAAATAAATAAATAAATAAATAATAAATGAATAAATAAATAAATAAATAAATAAATAAATAAATAAATAAATAAATAAATAAATAAATCAAGTCCTCAGCTTGATCCATTTCTGACAAGCCTCTATCGGTTACTACTTCTTTCTGATTTTGGACGAAGAGGGTTTACACACTAAAGGGTTTTTTTCTTGATTTCCTCAATATGTTGAGTAAATGAGATTATCACCGTAATTATGAATGTGGGATGAATGTTATTGATATGAAAACATCATCTTTGAGAAATAAATATATATTAGCTATTGTGTGGATATCATGTATTTGTAGATTATCTTCTCCAGATTGCTACGAGAATATATCATGTAGGCCTATAAGGTATATTGTATGCTCAATGTTTGTTATGAGGGCAATAATGGGATTCAGTTACTGGTGCCCTCAAATATGTGAATTTTCAAATAAATAAATAATATATGGTTATATAAGGTATAAGGAGGAATATTCTCTCAATATTCTGATATTGTTTATTTCGAATTTCAGAGACTTGAAAAGATTATGAAGATAATGGTTGGCCAAAGAACAACAGACAGGTTAAAAAGTAGTTTCTCACAGGGGTGCCCACACCATGTTTTGATGTCGCAAGTTGCGACAAGAGGCTGAATTTTGGAGGGATTTTTGGAAAAAAAACTAGGGAAAATGGGGGGATTTTTCAATATTCAGTTTTTAAGTACCCAAATGGATACCAAATTTTGAGAATTTTGGGGGGAATTTTGCGACATGGGCACCCCTGATTCTCATAAGAACTTCATAAGATAACATCTGGTAGAATTGCAGGAGTGTTGATATGAAAATACGTTTGATACAAGTTATATAAATACAAATTATAACTATATTATCATAGCTATCATAACAGTTCATTATGATTACATATTTGTTCAGAGTTCACATTAATTCTGGAAAGAAAACGAGATTTTCATTCAAAATCAATCATTTTGACTTACATTCATAACAGTTCTGACGTCTGAAAGATCTATTATGCAGAATTATCGAGAACAATGGTCAATATAACGCGTAAATGAGGTAAGAAAGAAGGATGCGTTAATACGAAGGAAATAATGATTAGAGAGAGGAGGATGGTTTAATGAAAAGAGTGAAATGATGAAGGAAAGAGGAAGTCATTTAATAGAACACGTTGCGAAACATTCGATTAAGCCCCAGAAAGGATTTTTATAATAAAAGATTGTTGGAGAAAAGAATAATGAAAACCCTATTCCATTAGGAGGGAAAGTGAATTAAAACAGTGGCAGCTTTCTTTTGGTGGATGATAATGGAAAAAGAAAGAGAGAGAAGTGGGAGAAGAGGGAGAGAAAAAGGAGAAGTGAAGTGGGTGAGAAGTCATTATCATAAATAAATAATCTATTCCAGAAGCTTCTATCTCCTTATTGCCACGAAAAAGGATTGTGCAATCTTCATAAAAAGATTAATTTCATTAAAATATATGATTCCATTAGTGGAACGGTCTTCTTCTCAGTTTTTCTTCTCTTTATATCATCATTATCCATCACCGAAAATGAAAAACGCGCATTTTTTCAAGTTATAATCTTCATTTGAAGTGGGTGGGATGGGGTGTTTGTCCAATGCGAATGTTTTAATAGAGAAGAATTCGAGTTTTAGGTTGGAGTTCCACTCTGTTGTTGGATTTGAACTCAGTTTATTTATGAAATATCTCTGTCAATTGCATGAATTATCATAACTGGATTTAAAATGATTGTTACAGGGGGAAAAAGTTTATAATTCGTTCTATTTTGTCAGCTAATAGATTCATTCACCTACAGCTCAAACCTTCAATGGAATGCTTAAGACAATATAATTATTGAGGTCAAGTCTAAAATATATCCTATAAGTTAAAACTTGGCATTGCTAAGGTTTGGAAATAGACCAACTTCATCAATTTGGTTTTTGATCAATTCATTACACGAAATTGTCACGAATATAGAAATTAGCATTGATAAAGACAAATTTGAACCAGAACATGTTGAGCCCAATGTCAAAAAGCCAATTAATTTGAGTTTCTTGATCTAATCTGAATATAAGCATAGAGAAACAATAGCGTAAGTAGATATCCCATGGTATAGGGAATTTGTGTCGTAACTTTTACTGTTATCTCAAGCCGATTATAGTAAATTTTTACTGTTTTGTTGGGGTGAGAGTGTATGAACGGCACAATTTGAGAGACTACCAGCCTCACACAGCTGCATGGGAAAGAAATAAGTGAACTATCGGCTTGGGATAACAGTAAAAGTTGCGACACAAATTCCCTATACCATGGGATATCTACTTATGCTATCGTTTCTCTATGATATAAGTGAGCTGCGATGAATCATCGATGTATCTGAACAAATTGTTTGTTACTTTGAAATCAATATCGTCTTGTTAGTGAAGTGAACAATTGTGTGTTTTTTCTATTAGTTACTTAAATGGGCCCACATAAATAATTTTTGTAGCCAATTTCTATAATCGAACTGAGCAATAGCAGACCAGCTATAACCAAAACCGGTGTCCAGTTGAATTTAGTCTTTCCCACAAATTCGTGGTTTCAACTCTAACTTTCACTTTGACCAATAACAAGGCTTCTTGGAAGAATGAGAGTGCTACGACGCCATTACTGGTTTACGATTGGTTGAAGCTGTTTCACAGAATCGTCTCATTCAAGAAACTGATCATTCATTGAGAATACGGTTCATTCATTCGAAGATCACTTATACTTTTCTTCCAATAGCCCAGTAATTTAGTTCTACTAAGTTTTTCAAAACTCATAAGAGTTTTATTTTGTATGTGAATTAATATATTGAGTGACTGTCTCAATTCACACTATATAGACTGCTCTTCAATCAAAATATACTTATGGTCTATTTTGATCAATTCATTGTTCATTTCTAGATACATTTGGAATGTTTGGTTTGATAGATGAATAATTATCCACAGAAAATGTCCAAAATTAGTTTTTGTTCGTATATCCAATAGTTTAAGTTAGCCTACTGTCTTTTTTCTTTAGGGATACTTTTGAATATAAATGAAAATATTTATCCAAGTACCTTTTTTTTAAATTATTTAATTACGAAATGCTTCAGCTATGAATTATAATGCCATAGAAAAAAATAAGAAGCTTGCAATAGTATCAATTTAATGTAATTTTATCTATTTTCAAATCACTTGATAATGGCGTTATATAGTCGTGATTGAATAATTTCGAAAAGGGTACTTGGATTTATATTTTTATTTAAGCTACTGTCTCAATGCAACAGGCGATACATTGAAATATCCAATAAATGGAATTAACATGAAGTACTTGATTGGAATGCATGTTAATAGTTACCCTTATAATCGCCTAATCCTGTTTGTGTTGAGATAGAAATCATCACGGTACGTTCCTTATATCTTATTGCATGACATGTTTTAGCTCATTAGAATCATTATCAAATACAGATGCAGCTCTGCATATGATAATGACTCTGAGTTTTAACATGTCATGCAATGAGATATAAGGAATGTACTGCGATGTTAGCCTGATAGAACAAATTGATTATCCAGTCTGTGTATATATGAGGAACGTATTGCGATGTTAATTTAATTTCAGTAGAGGTTGTAGCCTAATAGAACAAATTGAATGTGTTTATGAAAATTACACAATCAATTGAATTTGAGAGTAAACATAGGCCTACTAATTATCTGAAGTTTCATCCTTGATATATAATCAAACTAATGACTAAATTATGTAACCCTCAATCTATACACGGCTGTGTCGAAATAGTGCAGCAAATTATCATGCATTTTTTACAATAATTATAACAGCTCTCAGAGAATTTCGCTTCCCAGACCTACAACATACATTCATTCCAACAACCACATTGCATGTTTTAGAGTACTTGTCGAGAGATGAAAATTTCGACGCTCTCAGCAGGTGACCCTGCCTAGCAATTAGACAGTGAGGAGGAGGAGGGGGAGGAGGAGTGGGAGGAGGAGGCGGGTTATGAGACTGAGGAGTAGTCTATGGCCCAATATTGATCTCGAGTTTAACGCTTGCGCAGCGGTCTGAGAGCTCCTTGCAATTTACCTCCCTCTCCTCCACCTCTTCCTCCTCACCTCCTCAATGAGAGGCACTCATCAGAGATACCTCCTCCTTCTCCTCCTCACTCCAACCCCCTCCCATTGAATCAACCCTTATCCCAATCATCATCATCATAGATGGATGTAATATGGAAGCTTTGAAACCGATTCCTCATTACTGGTTCTGAGTTGAGTATGAATGATTGTTATTATCGGTGTCATTAATCATTATTGTCGTTAATCATTATTTGGGAGGCGGATTGGGAAGGGACGACGGAGAGAAGATTGTGAGAGGGAGGGAGAGAGAAGTGAGGAATGGATTGAGAGAGGGAAAGCAGGGGAAAAGAGAGCAAGCAACATTAAAAAGATTGAGAAATGATGATAGATTCAGTAAGTTCTGGTTTTTTTTTGGAAAAAGATTGAGATTCTCACAAGCATATACATTCTATGTCAATGAGTGTGATATATGTGGCATAAAAAACTTAAAACTTATCTCAACCCATTCTGAATTAGATGCCTTGTAATACCTGTTATGTCGTATGGATAGGCGCTGGCAGAAACAAATAAAAACAAATAAACAATATTCATACACGCAAATTTTTGAGCCAGAGTATGACCTCATCATCTGCTACATGCAACTTCTGTAGCCCTTTCTGAAGTCTTGACAATGAACGGGGGCGCGACAGTCGAGACCGACGACAGTCGAGGCCTGCGACAGTAGAGGACTGTTCTCCAGTCCTCTACGGTCGTGGGCCTCGACTGTCGGGAGTGTACGAAAATTGAAGAGTCCTCTACTGTCGCCTAACGCAGGCGACATTTGAGGCCTCTTTTTCAGGAATCCTCTACCGTCGCAGGTCTCGACTGTCGGGGCTGTACAAAAATTAGAGAGTCCTCTACTGTTGCCTAACGCAGGCGACATTTGAGGCCTCTTTTTCAGGAGTCCTCTACCGTCGCTGGCCTCGAATGTCGCAGGTCTCTACCGTCGCTGGTATTGACTGTCGCAAGACTCTTCTGTCGTTTGCCTCGTTTGACATCGACCCCAATGAACACTCGGCAATGATGTGGTTCATGGTCTGCTCCTGACCACATTCACAAAGAGGGGTGTCAGATAGACCCTGTGATTACTATAATCTAAGAGAAGATGACACAAAAATTGATACTTGAAGAATCTTTTTTGATGCGATGTTTTGACTGGTAGGTTCTCTCTAATATTTAAATTCTTTAAAGATATCGTCCAATTTTCAAGAAAAAAGAAACAATGATGTAGATGCTATGAACTTTCATGCAAGTAAGAAAATGAGCCATAGAATGGAAAATTGAGAAATGCTGAAGAAAATAGACTAATATTATTGAAGATTTCAAGAGGAGATTATGATGATTATTGTTCCAAATTGAGATGGAAGGGGAAAATGAATTCGGGTGATTATGAAGTAGAAAATTACTAAGAAACTATGAATGGAAAAGGGAAGATGAAATGACGTAGCTCATACGAGAGTTAAAATAGTAATATTGATGAGAGAAGACATGGAAATATAAATAAATGAATGAAGACAAATGCAGAAGAAACAATAATGAGATTAAGAAATAATAGTGATCAAGGAGAAGGTGTGAGATTAGAAGGAGCGCATCAAGTTGATGAGAGAGAAGTGGTTAATAAAATCCAAGCCTATTGTTATCGAGGAGTTAAATCATCTGCAATAATTCACGGTGGATGATAATGGGAAAAAGGAGTGAACAACAAGGAGAAGAAGATTGAATGGAAGAAAGGAAAGAAAAAGTAAGAAAGAATGATGAAGATGGGAACGAGAAGAAGAAAAATGGGGAGGGAGAAGAAGATAAAGAAGAAGAAGAATAAGAAGAAGAAGAAGAAGAAGAAGAAGAAGAAGAAGAAGAAGAAGAAGAAGAAGAAGAAGAAGAAGAAGATGTAGAAAAAGGAGGTGAGGAAGAATGTTGTATAGTGTAAAGTACTGTAGAAAATTGTGGTAAAGAGCGGTTGAAGTCATTAACATAGTGTCGTAATGATGAATATTGATTGGCTGTTCGACCTCTTGAGTAGGCGTAATAGAGGGGTGTCTCCTCCTCCTCCTACTCATCCATCACCTCCTCTTCATCCTCCTCCTTCTCCTCCCCTCACCATGCTTCTCCTCCTTCTCCCACCCATCTCATCACCAATCAACTCTCAAATGGAAATAACAGTAATGGCCTTGCAGTAATAATAATCATATTCATGATCAGAAAATAGCTCGAGGACTGTCAGTTTGATTAATAAATTGTCATTGATCGCACCAGAAATAGCTTGGGCCATGATTAATACTTTAGAACAATCCATGCTCTAGGGTGTTCTTCATAGATTTTCATTATACTGATTATGATTGTTGAAAAGTATGGTATAATTTCAACAACAATGAACAATAATACAATATGAGCTCATTCTATTTACAATGCAAATGACACTAATGTAGTAACATTGAAAGATAAAATAATAAGGTAGTCCTTGTGCTATTTTTCTTCCAAATTTATAGGTGACAAAGTCCAAGATAAGGTTAGAATTTCACGTGTACTATTTTTATAAAGTTTTGGTCCAAAATAAACATTAAAACTATAAATTTTGAATTTAGATGGCTTAAATTGATAAATTAATTGGAATTAATTGCTAATCCATTATTCCATTCCAATTATTTTTACTGATGAGAAAGTATCGCTTTGCAATGGGTTGATGAAAAGGAACTGGGAAACATTATGAGCCGGTTTCTGAGCTCGGGATTTTGCTAACTTTAAACATTTGGAGTCAGAAAATTGGCTTTCCGAAACGGGGCGTAGTCGTAGTCCATGTTTGAATTAAATTTCGAAAAACTAGAAAACTGAACACAAAATAAAATAAAGAGAAAATAGAGTAGAGTTTCAGCTACTTTGAATTATTCACGAATGTTTCATTTTGTCAAGAAAAAACGTTTCCAATTACAGAAATGAGGAAATAAAGATTATCATAAAAACTGTGACTACGCCCCGTTTCGGGAAGCCAATTTGACTACAATTCATCATGAATTTCAAGAAAATACGCTCTTCAAAATCTTCCATTCAGTTTACATCTGAACTGAAGGAGCAATGATGATTTATTAAGCCGCGTAAGCGAACATTCAACTCTCCAATAGAAATTGAACTGCAAGTGGCCAAGTAGCCAATTTATGATAATGAGATTTCTCCTGGATCTTTTCTCACTTCAGCTATTTTGCGAAATCCTTTCCAACTTATACTTTCCGTCTACAATAAATTGATGGAAAATATCTGTGGAATGGAAAAACGGAAGGTGGATGGAGAGGGAAGAGAAATAGGGAGTAGGGATGGAGAGAGAGAGAGAGAGAGAGAAAGATGGTGAGATTGATTGATCACCTTCATAAAAAAGAGAGAGTCGCTCTCGAATCCAATCCTCACATGGATTAGAATGAGAGAATGTGATTATTCATTGTGATCTTATGATCGTTGGAGATGGAGAAGGGAAGAAATAAAAGGAGAGACAATGAGAAGTGAAGAAAGATATTGGTGTGAGTGAGAAGAAAAGAAGATATTGAGTACTTTATTTATGTAGATTATCATACATACTGGCTTATACGCTTATATACAATAGCTTACAATACAGCAAAATTATAGATGAATTTACATAATATAGACTAAGAAAATAATTATTGAACTGTATATAATACGAAATAAAGCAATTTGAAATATAATAACTATAGATAATATTATATTGTTATGCAACTACATAAATTGGCGGAGCTTTGGACATATCAATGTCCATTCTTCGGAAAGAATATTAAAAATATCCTCCCCACTTACTCTCTACCAAGAGCCAGAGAGGGAGGGCTTGAGTGAGAGGTGGAGAGAGAAAAGAAAATGACAGAAAGAAGAAGAGATTGATTCATTAGTAATTTATTAATGCAGATAGAGAAAGATGAAGAGAAAAAGAGATAGATGAAAAATTAGCATGACATGGCAAGAGAATGCACCACAACTATCGTCTTGACTCGTATCAAATCGTGAGAGAGAAAGCAGGAAAAACTATTTTCTCAGAATTCATTCTTTCAGAATGAGCGAAATCTATGACAACGTCGTATAATTTTCCAAAAATTT
The DNA here is from genome assembly GCF_014356525.2 of Nilaparvata lugens. Taxonomy (NCBI): domain Eukaryota; kingdom Metazoa; phylum Arthropoda; class Insecta; order Hemiptera; family Delphacidae; genus Nilaparvata; species Nilaparvata lugens. Next base: position 63,403,692 of record NC_052508.1, on the reverse strand, counting down.
TATATATAAGCTGATTTCTAATTTCTCCTGCTATTCAGGCCTCGTTCGATAATTTTCAGTTAGAATTGTATTATTTCATTCTATCAGCATCATAAATTATACTGCTGGTCTGTAGAATACTAAACAGTGTGATGTGTAATGGAATGAGATGAGTGATCATTTTCCAGGAGTGTTATTTGACCATTCTTCATCCTGAGTTATTGTTCGTGTTTCGGATGTACACGTTAAATTGTCGGTGCCGCCTGCCTGGAAAACAGTAGTTAGGTCATGTCAGAGGCCCTGAAATTGTTGGTTGCGACCTGAAAACTCTGACTCCAGACCTGAGCCAGCCAGGTCACTCGATATTATTATTATTATTACTACCCTGAGTGGGAGAGGTGGAAGGAATGTGGAAGATAGAAAAGCAGGAGGAAATAGTCTTCAAAAAGAAATTTGCAACGGATGTTGTAGAAAAGGAATCATGGAGGGGGATTAAATGAATTAGAGAGGATAGCCTATACCCTACAGCAATGCAACGAATATGAGAGACTTTTTATGTAGTTGAGAAGTTGATATTGTGGTAATTATTCATATTGAATGGAAAAGACTAAGAAATTGTCGAAAACCACAGATTTATTGATACTTAGAAAGACCGGTTTCGGTTATTACACCATTGTCAATCTTTGATAAACTGAGTTTTTCTAAGTATCAATAAATCTGTGGTTTTTGAAAATTTCTTAGTATTTTTCATTCGAGAATATGAAAGACATAGTTGGAGAGAAGAAAGTTAGTTCGAATGTGTATTATGTCAACATTGAGTCCAAGTATAGAGGAACGAGAAGGAACAGTGAAAAGTACAGTAGAAATGAGAAATGATTCACGAAAGAATGGGAAATATTCAAATGTAGCAAAGAGAAGGCAGAGTACAGAAACCTAACTGTTGGCAAAAATAGAGTGAGGACAAAGAAGTGACTCATGGAAAACTATGGGGAGCACACAAGAATACCGGTACACGTGTCTATTACAAGAGACTACACATGAATAATCTTTCAAGTGTGCAGTAAAAAAAGGATTGACACGAGAATTAGAAGTCTGTGAAGATGATTCAAGGATACAGTGAAAACCAAAAAGAGTAGACACTAAAATTGGAAGTTTATGTAAAGAGCAAAATAGAAGAGAGAGAAATATTAGAAAAAATAGAGGTAGTAAAAATATACAAAATTGTATGTTAGGAGCACCCAGGGACTGATTGACACAAAGCGATAGAAGGATGCAAGCGTTATCAAGTTGGAACAGTAAAGAGAAAAAGGATAAAAGAACAGTAGAACATAGAGAGAGGAAGAATATAGCAACCAAACTGCAGGCAAGAAAGACAGTTAGATTGGAAACGAGGGAACGGAGATAATAAACGATTCCAACTGTAAGCGACAAAGACAGGAATACTTGAAACGAAGGACTGATAAGAGATAGAAGAAGTTGTACGAAAAACGTAGAGAAAGGAAGAATACAGCAACTCAACTGTAAGCGACAAGGATGGATAGACTAAAAACGAAGAGAGCGGTAGCGACAGACCAGCTTTAATTAGAGACCCAACGAACGGAGCTCTGTGATTGGCTGAGAGACGGCACATGCGCACAACACCTCATCACGTGACTAATTAAAACGGCCAACTAGGTGTAATTCCTCCAGTGCGCAAGAAAGGACGGATTTCTCTCCTCTAATCAGGAACGGACTAATCACTACTTGCACGCATGCGCAGAACGACGTTTGCTGGCACCTAGCGGTCAGACTCATTAACGAGTTCCAACTTCCAACTAACGAGCTCTGCCATTGGTCGGGATGGGTTTCTTTTTCTTAGCACTGCGGGAAAGAAATCGAAATTTGTTGGAAGGAGGTAATAGATAAGGAGGTGGTGGAGGAGTAGGTGGTTATGGTGGTTATGGAGGGAGGAGGAGGATTATGAGGGGGAGGAGTAGGAGGAAAAGTGAGTATCATTGAAAGGAGGTGTATAGGGTCAAGTGGTGGAATGAGACTGATATTTAGATTGAATAAAATTAGACTGGATTCAATTTATTGAAATTTGACCTAGTTTGTGAATAATATTACAACATTGGTTAAATGTGAGATCAAAAAACTATGTCATCTAAATTGAAAAAAAATCAGATTCAGATAAAATTTCAATAAGATAATAAGGTAATAAGAAATGGGACATCGGATAAAAGGCCTGAAAAACTACTAGTCCTGGGAGAGAAATTCTTTGGAAGGAGAAAAATTCTTTTGGCTATAGGAGAAAAAATCTCTTTATAGAGATTTACGTGTATATAGTGTGTCCACCTTATAATGGCAGTGGATGAAGATAGAAGAATAGCGATGCCGATTCTCTGCATTAATTAATTATATTTCTACACTGTCAAAAACATAATTGTCATCGATGTGGACCTAGAAAAGGATAGTACCACCGTCTTTGTCGAATGATAGACAAGGATAGCAAAACCAAAGTTGATCAAACACTGTCATTATAACGTGGACCTCACTATAGTACAGCCATTCTGTAATTCATTCATTTTATTTTGTCTCTTTGAGTTTTTTCTCACGATGCAAAATTTCGAATTTTCTTATCTTCATCTCTATAAATGAATTTTCATATTCCTTCTTTCCACCTTCATCCATCTCATACGCTATTCCTCATATTCTTTTGTCCCTGTTTTTTCAAAATTAATCTTAGAAAAAAAAATATGAAGACGCTTTTTTCCTAATTATACTCTGCAATATTCAAATATTTCTCAGCACTTTCTTTCAAACAAAACCGCAAATATAATAAATTATCCTTTTCATCCCAGCCGTTGGCCAAGGCAACCTTTCAAAATAGTTGAAAAAATCATCAATGTCAAATTCTTCATCTTTTCCATCAAAAAATTTCGGTAATAGTAACGGTCTAAGTTTTTCCATTGTTAATCTGTTCCAATCCAATTCTATTCAATAATAAATAAATAATAGATTTCCAATTAATCCGGTTTCAATAATATACAAGTAAATAGAAGTTTTATATTTATCATAAGCTTCACAATAGACAAGCAAATAATCCTCCTACTCCTATCCCTGGATTTCTTGATCCCTGGTTCAGGGAGATATAGGGCGAAGCAAGAGGAATAGATTTAGCGGAAGAAGGAGAGCAAAAGTAATGAGTTAAGTTAAGATTGCGGAAATGAGCTAAGCAGGTTCCATGAGCCGTCCTTAATTACATGGGGAAGGCCTATACCAGAGACTTGCTCTCAAAATCCTTGTCCAAGATGATTCCATTTTGGCTTCCACTCCGTGATTTGAATTCTTATTCCAGATATTCTCCTTCATCGTGATTTTCTGTTTGTAAGTCATCTTTCCACTCTTTTGAAATTTCTAAAATTTTGAAACTCTTCACGCTTTCATTTTGCTTTTCATCAGCTGAATATGTATGTATCTTAATGTTTCTGTACAAATCCTTTTATATTAAGCGAGCATTCTGTACATAGTTATGTGGCTATGTGGTTATCTGGTTATTAGGCTATGTATGTCCATCGGATCTCGAAAACGGCTCCAACGATTTTCACGAGATTTGGAACATATATCGATTGTACTAGGTCTCATCATTGGGAAAACTCGCTGAAGGGTATGAAAAAAGTACAATATGTATATAATATACAAGTAAATAGAAGACTATCCTTGGAAAAACAGATGATAATTTCGTCGCCTGTCGATAACAGAAGATGCGTGTAACTGTGTGGGAGATCAGCTGTGTAATCAGCTTACTGTATCTTGCGAGAAATCTAGAAATTTTAATATACTCGATCAAAATAATCTGATTTGTTGACATGACAGTCATGGTATATCATAATATTCAAAGTTAATCACTATTTTACAGTTTCAAGTGATTAGTGAGTGTTATTTTGTTATTCAATTTGGTTTTTAAACAATCTAAATAAGAACTTTTCTGTTTTCAAATATTTGGACTGAAAATTGGACCTGAATTCAAGTGTATGGAACATAACCTACTTTTTGGACCATTTATAGTGTATACATCAAAAATCGGGGAAGAAAAAGTTTTGGGCTGTGCCTGTTAGTCCTTCCCCAATCATTTAGAATTGTGTTCTGTTTATCAATAAATTAATAACGAGCGAAGCTCGTTGCCGCGATATTATAGAGTAAACCAACAATAATGATAAATGTTCTACTTAAAAATTACAAGTTACAATGTGATAATAATTATCTATAATAACAAAAATAATTTAACCCCAAATAGAGCAGCGAATAAAAAACTATCAACAAAAAAAAAAGAATGGCAAGAAACAAGATCCTCATCTCAAAAAATTTTGTTCCAAGCCTTTCGCTGTGATGACAAAAAAATGTATGACGATATGTGTGTACACACTTGTTCTGTCGTTAATGGCCACGCTTATGTTTGTCATGGATAAACTTTAGTCCAAACCCATTAGTTTCAAATCAAATCAAATCAAATTTATTCCCATTCAAAATACAGTTCACAAACAGTTTGAATAGATTACATTAAAAACAGCTTTCAACATTGAATTAATGTATGAATGGAATCCATCACTACTATTTACAATATTGATACAACAATATCATCATATCCACCTCTTACTTCTATAGATTTCTTATCATTTTTAGTTTCTCTCTCATCTGCCTTATCTCGTCACCCATTAGCTTCAGCCTCAGCTTAAAACGATGTCGTTTTCATTTTTTCGCTCGCGTCACCTCGACTAAAAACGCTTCCTCCCCCCTCCTACTCCTTCTTCCACACTTTCATCCCGTCTCCCACCCTCATCTACCTAAAAACCCTCCCCTTACAGCCTCCACCCACTCCTAAATGGTCCTGTTTATGGATAATGCATTGCAAGAAGCTCTTAAAAGCTTTACTTACGCCGACGTCTAACCGTAGACTTCGACTCAAAATTCTAGAATTCTCTTTCCCTTCCAACTTATTTTCCTTTTCTTTTTCTTTCACTCCTTCTTCTTCTTCTTCTTCTTCTTCTTCTTCTTCTTCTTCTTCTTCTTCTTCTTCTTCTTCTACACCATCGTCTTTTTTCTCCATATTCGGGTGGAATATGGTGTTCATGGCTTGAATATGAACGTAGTAGAGAAATATTGAGGTTTTTCCAGAGATTGACACCGTTAGAGCTATTAATGCTTCTCCCACTTTTCTCTTGTGAGAATGAGGATGAGAATTCAATCTTGTCGACACAACAAATTGCTCAATTTCTCCAATAGAATTTTGTAATGACTGTAATATGGATTTATGAATATTGTAGCTCGATATGATAATCGAGACATTTTATGACGTGAAATTCATTTTACGATAAATTATAAGAAAATTCATAAGTCAAAGATGATAGATGTGAATTCAAAAATACAATGAAATTCAAAACTGAATAATGCAGAGAAGAACAACCATGCATAGACAATACAAGACCTTGAAATGAATATTATTTTTTTTAATTGGGTGGAAAGTTCTCTCTTATCATACTGCTTCCCATATTATTAGCTCTTTTCCATTACTACTCCTTGTCATGATCATCCTTACATACATTTTTCTGTCCCATTCTTCCTTGCTCTTCAATCTCTCTTATTCCTCTTTCAACCACTCCAAACAATTTTTAGGGAAGTGAAAAAGAAGAAGAAGGAAAGGGGTAGAGGAGAAAAGTGGAAAAGGAGATGAAGAAGAAGAAGAAACAGACAAAAAGAAAAAACGAAGGTAAAGCACAACATCAATATTGCACAGAAAAAGAGGCGAAAGTGGAAAACAATATTGCATAATATCACTTGTAGGAAGATTTAGGGCCGGTTTCCGAGCTCGGGATTTAGCCAAGTCTTTAAACAGCTGGAGTCAGAAAATTGGCTTTCCAAAACGGGGCGTAGTCGCAGCTTTTATAACAGTAGTTGTAGTTTTTATTTTCTCATTTCTATAAATTGGAAACGTTTTTACTTGACGAAATAGCTGAAACTTTACACTATTTTCTCTTTATTTTATTTTGTGTTCAATTTTCTAGTTTTTCGAAATTTAATTCAAACGTGACTATGACAATGACTGCGACTACGCCCCGTTTTGGAAAACCAATTTTCTGACTCCAGCTGTTTGAAGTCTAGGACTTAGCAAAATCCCGAGCTCGGAAACCGGCCCTAAATCTTCCTACAAGTGATATTATGCAATATTGTTTTCCACTTTCGCCTCTTTTTCTGTGCAGTTGATGTTGTTCTTTACCTTCGTTATCTTCTTGTTACTGTCTTCTTCTTCTCCTCCTTTTCCACTTTTCTCCTCTCCCCCTTCCCTTCTTCTTCTTTTTCACTTCCATCCTCTCATTTTTTACCTCTCCTCCGTTCTATTCCTGTCATCCGTTTCTCCGTTTCTCTTCCATTCGATACGATGAACGGTGAAGAATGAAAGACTGAGAAAAATACTGGATTGGAGATGAACCAGGAGTATTGAAGCAAAAATCGGGTAGTGGTGTGAATGTTTTCTTTGGGCGGTGGGAGGGTAGGTTAGGGGAACAGGGTGAATATGATGATTAAGCAATCGATATAATTAGATACCCTTTACACTGTAAACATCTCTTATGAATAACAATCAGTTCAAACAATGCTGACAGATTATAGTGAATCTCACTATATCAGTGTACAAGAGGGATTGATAACAATGCGCAGTTGAGGGTGCGCAATGCACAGTTCTGAATAAATTAATATTAATGCGATTTTGTAGCATCGATTTGGGCAAACAATGGTTCTGGTGGAGTTATCGGTGAGGAGAAGGGACAGAAAATAAGGCAAAGCATTCATTCTTTCTCCTTCTAGTTTGGATTATCTTATCAAGTTTTCAAGTTTGATATGGGAACTCATTCAGGAAAACTCATTCAGATAATCGAGGGAACGGGAGGGAAAAATAAGTTGCGTAAATCTTAATCACTACAGTTGCTAAAAAAAAATATTCACTACAAGTCAACTACAAGTAGTTTCAACTGCTCATTCCTGTTTATATCCTTCCTCACACGTTGCAATGAGGGCAACAATTTCAAAAATTTTCCAAGACTTGGCTTAAAAATACTCCTGCTCTCGTCTTCATCATTAGCCCAATCAAATAGTACATCGGACCAAACAATAATAATGATTTTATTGTTTTAAACGGTCCATTCGGGTATAAGTAAGAGTAATCTATGGTTTCCCACCAAAATTTCCGAAGGCATAACTTTTGGTAGCCTGAAAACCAAGAGATTTTGGTACTTTTTCAGTTTTTTCACGATATCTCCAAAACTAATTGTTCTATCGATATTTGTGTTCCATTCGTTTTTTGAAGAGCATTATATTCTGTACAATTTTCATCCCCTGGATGTTTTTCTATCCTCAATAGGAAGCGAGTTATAGTTCGTTGAAAATTGTTAATTTTTTTTTCAACTTTGCGGAAAATCGCTAAATCCATGTTTTTTTCCTTATCACTTCTTAAAAAGTGATATGTGGTATTTTTTTTTATCGTAATTAGAGTATGACTAAGTTGTTAATACAATCACTAATGATAGATTTGGAACAAAGAAGGTATATTTTAGGGTGGTGATTTAATTTATGAGACTCGTGATTTGGCGCCATCTTCTTTTGGGTGAATTCAAACCAACAGCTAATTGCTAAAAACGGTCATTGTTGGGAATAAAAAGTGCACGTTATACAGTGATATAGTCTGAAAATTGTAGAGTATTCACTAGAGTAGATTTCATAAAAATAGTCCAGTTGAGGATGAAACAGCAGAGTGCCTCCTTAACACCCCCCCCCACAACCACCCAAAACACCAAACGACGTTAACAATTCATCAGGTTAAAATATGAAATATACATGCGATTTGCACCAATGTGAGTAAGGATATCAGGTGGATAACCTACTTTGAAATAAGGCCAAGTTCACTTAAAACATCTTCTTCAGTGTGTTGATATTTTTATTCATTTATTTATCCATATATAAATACAATGCAGGTAAAAACAACAGGCATTTGCCCAAAACTTCTCTAATCCTTAATTTGGAATACACAGTCTAGGGGTTATGTAAAAATAATAACTTAATTCACACACTATTTTGAGTCCAAAAAAATGAATATAATACAATTTTTAATCTATCAGATAAATTAATTTTAAAATACAAATCCAAACAAAAATCTTCCTCCACAATCGCAAAAAATATAAAAAATTTCACTTAAATTCACAATTATAACTCACTCAGTGGGTAATTTGAATTTGAAAACATCCTATGAGGAAAATTAGTATTTAGAATTACGCTCTTGTTGAACCACTAGAATTCCCAAAATAATTATATCTTTAAAACTAGGAAACTCTGCAGCTGGAGGACATTTTCCGAATATACATTTCTTGAATATACACTCAAGCTGACGATCGTTGAAAAAAACAACCAGCAAAATTCTCAAATAAGTTCCAATTGAATTATGGTAGATTCTCGAGTATGTTTATGCTTCTCGTGTTGTTTTTAGAGGTCGTGAAAAATGTACTGTCAAAAAAAAAGAAAGTTAGACATTCAGACAAACAAAATGAGATATAACATGCAGTTGGATGACCAAAAATAGCTATCACTGATTAGCTATTCAAGTTAATCAGTAAACAGCTGATTAATGACCTAGTCAATATAACGTGTTCTCCAGTTGATAAGTTACTACAACATGAACCAACATTAATTACTTCGCTGGAGTATGAATATTTCTTCATATTTTCTCTCGACCTAGTAGTAAAATAAGCATGAAAATTCTAATTTTCGTACCAGAGAGTATTCTGATTTAATAATTTTGCACTCTTGAGCAACGGTGGAAAAAATTAAAAGTTTTGAGCCTATTTTTAGTTTGATGGAATTCTTGAGAGAGAAAGCTCCCATAGGAAGAAAAGACCATTATAATTCAGGTGAGGGAAGTGAGATAGAAGTAGATATTGGGAGTGGAAGAGACGAGGAGAGAGGATATGCTTGGGAAGATGGGAAAAAAGGAGAGGGAAATAGAAGATGAGAAGGATGAGGAGGAAAGGAGGAAAAGGTATGGAATGAGTGAGAAGTGGAGTAGGAGAAAAGATAAAAAATCAAGACAAGAAAACAAAATTATTTCTTGGGTAGGGAGGAAAAAGATTTTTTGAAAAAGAGTTGATGAAGAAACACGATAGGGGGAGAGAAAGAGGTCAGCTTCTAACAAACGAAAATCGAAGAAGAATAGAGGATGAAAAAGAAGACTTAGATGGAGTGGAATCAGGCTATAACTTTTGTAAGAATTTGGAAGGAAAGGAAACTGAGAAGAGAAGGAATGAAGGTTCGAAGGAATAAAGGAGTATAGAAAAAGAGGAGAACAGGAATCAATTAGAGTATAGAGAAGAGAAAATAGAAAGAGTTAATAAGAGACTGAGAAAGTGAGGAAAATAGGAAAATGAACGATAAGTGAAGAAGATGTAAAGAGAATACTTGTAGGAGGGTGGAAGCGGAATGATTCTGAAAAACCACAAAGCCTCGTGTCTGAAGTGTAAAGGGGACTAGTATAAACTTTCGGAGCGACATAAAAAGGTTTATTATTTTTGCAAAAAGAAAAATTAAAAACTTTGCCGGACTTTTATAATATAGAGCGCGGCCATGTCAATGCAGAGTACCAGGGATGCAAAGCTATTAAAATTCTATAACTCCTACGCCTGGTTTTGAATCAAGGGGCTCTGGTGTAGCTGTGGGGAGGTAAAAAAATGTGGGAGTTTGAGGGGGGATGAGAAGTGGGTGTTCGGGGAAAAGGGGGGTTTTAAAGGTCTCAACTTGGGTCTTGTTTAAGTGGAACCCCACACTAATACACGCAGAAGGTATACGGAGCAATACCAATTTGCATAGTTAATGCAAAACTAATTTCAAATTAGACGCTGGAGTCACGTCTTAGTTGGAGGGAAATGAGGGGTAGAGAATGTGGGAGATTGGTAGGAGGAGGTGGTGCATGAAGTAGAGAAGTGAAAGGATGAGGGGTGGATGAGGAGTGACCTTGAGGAGGAGGAGGAGGAGGAGGAGGAGGAGGAGGAGGAGGAGGATGAGGAAGTGAGTAGACGGAGAAAGGTTGATAGAGGTAGTGCGGTTTGCTTTACCATTAACAATTTCTAGTAAACTACAATGATCTTATAATCATAATTTGAATATTTTATTGGACAAAATTTAGGAACAGAAGTTTTGGGCTGTTTTTTCATTCCGATATTGTAATTGTTTATCAAATAAATGAATAATATTAACTTTTAATAGCTACTGTAATATCGAGCAGCTGATTACTGATGGAGATAAATTACTATTAATTGGTCGATCTTTCAAGGTTACAGTCTGCCATTGGCTGAGATTGAGACACGCCCATCGTGGTCGAAATATTCAAACAACAGCCATGAAACACAATCAGAAACTCCTTGTGTTTCTCCTTGTGTTAAAACTTTTTTCGCTCCTTGGGCAACAGTTTGTAATCCAAATTGGAGTTTCGCCGGTAGGTAGCAGTGGATGGATGTTGGATAATATTGAAACTCTTTTTTCTGTGTAGTTGAGAAGTTGATATTGTGGTAATTATTCATATTAAATGAAAAAGACTGAGGAATTGTCAAAAACCACTGATTTAAAACAGCAATTACAACTGATCTAAATCAGTGGTTTTTGACAATTTCTCAGTCTTTTTCATTTAGTATTCAAACTCCGCCTACTCCCTCCTGAATGGTCGACAAATTGTAATCTATTCCTGAACTCTGCCAATAGGTAGCAGCAATCGCTGTATTTTAGTTCAAATGGGAAAGTTATTGATTCACTTTTTGAATAATCTATTTAGATTCCTTGGAAAGAGGAATCTTTGCGACTTGAAGACACCGATATCTTTATGCTTTTATCAAGTAGGAAATGTGTTTCTAAGATTCCTGGATTGTACATAGATATTACAAAATAATTAAAACAGAATGAATCTTATAGCACCCTTTATTCTTTTGAAAGAATAAAGGGTGCTATAAGATTCATTTTGTTTTATTAATTAAAAAGCAGCCCATGTCAATAAGTGTTTTATAGATATCACAGTATAGAATGTAATAAGATATTATATCTATTTGAATAATAATTATACAGTAAAGCCAGTTAATCATTCATCGATTTTTGGACGCACGGTTTTTGCCGTCCTTATAAATTCTATTGGATTGAAAGATGATTCAAAATGATTAAAGATGATTCAAAACAGATGTTGTTTGTTCAGTTCCGTTTAATGTGGTAGGATTTATTAGGACGGCAAAAAATCGATGTGTGTGTAACTTACTGGCTTTGAACAGACAGACAGTAAACATACGTAGGCTACATTTCATAAAATCACACAACTTTCCTTGCCGTTATGAAAATTGATCATCTGACGCTTGTGTTCACGAGCATCTGAAGTCTACTAATCTAAGATCTGAGCCAGCTGGTGACAGGACTATAAAGCTGGAGATACACGAGGTCTGCTTTCTCTCCATAGTGGATGATTTAATATAATCAACAGTTGCCAACAGTTTGTAATATTGAATAATCACATATTCTCGAATTTCGAGCTTATTTCCATTTTTAGGTGAAAATGTTACTATACATTAATTATTGTAGAGATTCTCATGCTCAATCTTTTCCACTTAAAATTTCTTGGTTGAATTGTATCTGGAGACTGATAATTGGGAATCTAAAGTTAAACTTTGCTTAGATGGTGCGAAGCTCCGGAAATTTTCACATATATGAGACTTGTGACAGATGATAGAGCCTATCAATGACTATTATAGGTATAAATTTGATTAAAATCTTTCGAGCCGATTTCGAGAAAATCGCGAAAAACCCTGTTTTTGACAACATTTTCGCCATTTTAGCCGCCATCTTGAATTGCATCTGATTGAAATTGTTCGCGTTGGATACTTATAGTGTAATGACCTCAAGTTCCAAATTTCAAGTCATTCCGTTAATTGGGAGATGAGATATCGTGTACACAGACGCACATACACTCATACATACACACACACATACAGACCAATACCCAAAAACCACTTTTTTGGACTCAGGGGACCTTGAAACGTATAGAAATTTAGAAATTGGGAAAGCAATAATTAATTTTTTTTCGGAAAGCAATACTTTGCTTACCTATGGTGATAGGGCAAGGAAAGTACAAATTAATCATGTCCACTACTTCATGCATCAACTTAGTTTATGGAGAATTTAATAAAATTATTCTTTCAAAATAAATCTTGAACAAATTCGAAGTAGACTTCTCAAAATAGCTGCAATACATCTGTGTTACAGCTCTCAAAATCCGCAACCCACTAACTTCAACCTACAACACTTTAAAAAGCCGCAAAAAATACCTCACCTCAATTTGCTCAGGCTCTATCGGCTGTTTGAGCAATTTGCAACTGTTTTATATGTTGGTGATGGGTCAGTTAGGCTTATATAGTCGGCAAGTGGGTTATAAAGTATAAGCGGTAGGCTCCGTTATGGGCTACTGGCCATAATCGTATAATTTGGCCACTCTTCAGTCTACATGGCTACATAAACACACCAAATATATGTATCAATGTTGTATGTATATCACATAAACAGACCAGATCAACAGTTTGGCTTTATACATTTATATACGCATGTACATTATATAAAAAGGTCAGATAGACGTACTGACCATATCTTCATATCTATATATATTATATATGAAGAGGCCTGATAAGCATTCCTTTATATGTATATTTATACCGGTATATATTACATAGAAATACGGAGTGAATGGCCCACCTACTGAACGGTCAATAGTGGCTGGTAAACGATACTAAAACGTTTCACTGCTCGGTAAAAACGTTCAAATCATGATCATTGCCCAAGAACTCCACACTGTGCTTTGGAATCGTCTTGTTGGGTAGATTTTATCATTTTAGCGCAAGCTTATTCCAATCATGGTGATTTTGTACTTCTGTAATGTAGATATCCTTAATAAGAATATTAATGAATGAGGGAAAAATTGTACAACTGATTTCTTACTGTAGATACCCAGGATAGAAGTTGATGAATGAGGAAGATTTTTCTCCCCGAAATTGCTTATATCGACCATTAAAACTCAAACATAACACATTTTCTTCGCGCCTCTTATCCTAACTTGATTGCTCGCGTGGATTCTCTGTATACCAGTACACTCAGTACTCCGGTCATCATGTCAATATAAGTTGAACTGGATATTTTTTATGGGTATAATTTCTGATAACAGAGTATTGGAATGATTTGATGATGATTTTGAAGTTATTACCAGTTGGCAGACTCGCTAAGCTCGCCTTTTATTTACTAGTTGTGTTATTGAATCTGAAGTGATAAGTTTGATGACAGTTGTACCAAACTGACAAAATCCAAGAAGTACTTGGTCAGTAATGTTGAATAGTATCAAAATAATATTATTAAATGATGATGATGATGATGATGATGATGATGATGATGATGATATTATAGTGATGATGATGATGATATTATACATGAAGAGGCGAGTTGAGAATCGTTTTTGACATAAAGAATAGTCTATTACAATGGTCGCCAAACTTATGAGCCTGTGAGCTAGAATAGCATTTATAAATCTTCTAGTGAGCTACCAACGAATATTAGAATGAAGAAAGTATCTTTTATTGCCTATAAAGATACATTTCCAGTGTTGAAATCCACTTATAGCAAAAAGTATAACAAAAGTTGAAATGTACATTTCAATGAGAAAAGTGGAACGTACTCTTTTTGGCATCGAGTATTCTCTTGATGTTTGGAGTGTACGTTGTAGCCGCCATTCTGATGCAGTTGTCCAAATGTTCATCAGTCAGTCTGTTCCAATATCGATTTTTCATGAATTTCTTACTTGAAAGAGATGCTTCACACAAGTAAGTAGAGCTGAACATAGCTTTCAACCTCAATGCAACTTTAAAAGTATTTGGATATTTTTCTTTGGGGACTTGAGGCCAAATATTTCCAGTTTTAGGGAGTGTTCTGAGAGACAGATCATTTTGAAAATCCACAAATTCCAATTCAACTGAGACCTGATCTCCACCAAAATGTTGTACAACTCAAGCTTCAAAATCTTCTGCATAGATCTCTACATAAGAGAGTTGATGAATTGTACCATAATTTGATATGCTTTTAAAATCTTGAAATCGTTGATCAAACTGTTGTCTCAAGTCTGAAAGAATTGTAACGTATTGTTGGTTATTGCTGCGGTGCTGTGGAGGATTTTTCTCGTCATTGATTTTCTTCAGACTGGGAAAGTGTTTATATTCAAACTGTACGACATTCTTTTGCACGAGCATTCCTGTGAGCTACCAAAAACTACCCCACGAGCTACCGGTAGCTCGCGATCGACTGTTTGGCGACCACTGGTCTATTACGATGAAATAGTCAGACCCGAAAGTCGCGCACCTTTGCATTTCTAAATTGACTGACTTCGGAAATTGACGTGACGTCAGCATACTCAGGAATAAATCTTGAACAAATTTGAAGTTAACTCCTCAAAATACCCACAAAACATTTAGAATAGTTTAAGGGAAGATATTGAGAATTTGAAGATCATACAGTAAAGCTAGCGAAAAGTACACACACAAGAAAAAAAGCGTCTGGGGTACTGGAGGACCTCACGAAAGAACTGGAGTATTAACAAGTCTGCTTTTTGAGAATATTCGAAAATAATGAATTACAAAATATTACTGTTGCTAATAGATTTTTTTTTCGAGATACTGATTTGAATTAACTCAATACTTATAAAATGGCTGTCCCTGGAGGAGTATACAGTATGATTTTATCCTATTTTCCAATAACTAGTGTTCGTACCGTTGGCTGGCCACGGTTGAATGTGCATGCACATACACTAAATAAGCGAGAGGCTTCTTGAATGAAATGAACAACCAACTGGAGAAACCCAATAGATCAACCCTGGAACAACCAATAGATCAACCACTGGAGAATATTCTATTATATAACTACTATTCTATTATATAATATACTATTCATGATGATAGAAAAATAATTTAGCCTCAAAAAAGCAGTGTGAGAAACGAGAATTATTGTACAAATTCTGCCAAGTCATTCAATAAAACCAAACTAAAGTGCGAGATAAATTACTTTTAACATGAAGAGGAGAAACCCATTTCTCCCTCCTCAGTTTGTAGCGTGGACACAGACGGACATCCTGCGCACAATTGGATGGGTCGTGTCATTTTTCTCCATGTTCTTGTGATGAAAACATCTCTGTGACATACACAAACCAATATACCTGCTGACCAGTACACTACTTGGAACATTGCCAGCAATAGATGGAGGGGAGTGCTGCCGCGTCGCGTTACAAATCTCTCTCACTCAGACACAAAAGAAGGAGAATGCTGCTAGGTAGTGGGAGTGATTAGTGGAGGATAGAGCATCGGACCTCTCCGTCTTCGAGAAAGAGCCGTGTTAAAAGTAATTTATCTCGCACTAGTAACTCATGAACTGTAGTCATAGACAAGGAAAATTCAATACCTTCTCTTCAACTAAACATCTTTTCTCTATAGCTCTGCATGACAAATTGGAAAGCGTATTACTTCATATTGGAATATGGAGTTGAAATGATGTAATTGGAGTCAAAAATATATGAATTTGATGTTTAAACTTAAATAGAAATTTACTATGAATGATCAGCTACTCAATATTGTTGTAGCATACACCCAAACGCGAATGAATTTGATGTTCCAATAAATTCAAACTCACTCATTCGAC
The DNA here is from genome assembly GCF_014356525.2 of Nilaparvata lugens. Lineage (NCBI taxonomy): Eukaryota > Metazoa > Arthropoda > Insecta > Hemiptera > Delphacidae > Nilaparvata > Nilaparvata lugens. Next base: position 63,387,942 of record NC_052508.1, on the reverse strand, counting down.
AATACCTCTAGTTATTTGTATTTAAATTACTCCAATAACGATTTTCACAATCTTCTGTTTTCAATTCTTGATCCACGGACTTCCATCTCTAAATTCGATTCCTCTCATCATCTTTCTCCTACCTCTCCTTCCAATTTACATCATTCTCTTCATCCCACTCAGCCTATTTACTCTTTTCTCACACATCTTTCAACTCCACCAAGGCCAGACAACACATAATAAACATGAACAAATAATAAACACACATACGGACAATAATTAAAGCAGTACCTGGGGGTAATAAAATCGCCTCCTGCTGGTCCACTTGTTCAAATGAATTTGTTCATCCAGACATTCACACACACACACACACAAGTTAACATTATGTATCCACAACTATATATACTTGTATCATATATATCATACTGATGGTTTTATAGTAATATAAGACATGGTACAACTTGATGTATTCTGTAAAAGTATATAGGTATCAAGCATACAAACACTCTTCGCTTCTATAATGTGAATATAGTCATACTTGAAAAGCTAAGAAACTGTATTTGAACCGGTATTAGGTTAATCAGCGGGTGGTATAGGCCATGAAATCTTGGAATAATTCTGGAAAATATAAGGTAAGTATGTGACTGACCTCACATCAAGTATTCATTCATCAAAATATTCGTTTTCTTCTTCTTCTTTCTCTCCCTCCTATTCTTCTTCTCCCTCCTTCTCTTCTTCTTCGTCTTCTCCTCGTTCACCTACTCATACTCCTCCTCCTCCTCCTCATTTTCCTCCCATTCCTACTCTTCCTCCTTCCGCACCACCTCATTTCTCTTCTGCTTTCCTCATTATCTGCATCCTACTTTCCCTCCTTCTTTCTCCTTTTCGTGCCTCCTCATCTCTCTTCTTCTACCTTCTTTTCTCTCTCTCTCTCTCTCTCTCTCTCTCTCTCTCTCTCTCTCTTTATAACTCTCCTATTTCCATCACCTTCTTCATTGCAAATTCATTTGAATAGCCTAATTTAAGCTGAGACTCTCCTGAGAGCTTCATTCATTACCAGCATTCTAAATGCTCTGAGAAATACTTTGATAGAACAAGTTCATTATTTCCAATTTATTCGGAATATGTCAGACAATCGTAAAATACGCGATCATAAATATTTACAACCTGTCATACGGGACTCGTGGTGCTTATGAATACATTTCAGGATAATAAACGTCGTTAACCGATAAATATTATCGTGATCAGTGTATTCTGTAATGTGAGCTTACAATTTGAATATTGATGAATAAAAAGTGATTTATTATTATGTTGAGCTTGTTAGCGAGATTAACAAGGGCAATGATTCGTCAAATGGTGTCTGGCAATTTTCAAGGGAGAAAATCAATATTGAAGATTCATTGCCCATTTTAATATTAACACGCTTGAAAAACCACCTGCATCAAGCTGCCTATCATATTCAATTCAATAAAATCTGAATTAGATAAAGTTAGAATGTCAACTTTTATTCAGTTGGAATAATTTAATACATAATTTATTGATTCATACAATAAGAATGATAGGGAGAGAAAAATAAGGTAACCTTGTTCCATTCCTCTCCCAAATTTAGATGAGGTCACACATAGTTCGAAATAGGTTAAGTCTTGTTGACTGAGCGAAGTGAGGTCTAAGATTCAAGTCGACGGTTTGGCATTTCTCTTAATGTTTGAATGTTTATATGTTCATATGTTGCGCATTTACGTCGAAACGCGGTAATAGATTTTTATGAGATTTGACAGGTATGTTCCTTTTTGAATATTGCGCATCGACGTATATACAAGTTTTTGGAAATTTTGCATTTAAAGGTTAATATAAAAGGAAAAAGGAGCCTTCTTCATACGCCAATATTACCGTAAAAATCAGACTTACTTTAGAATTATCCATCATGAATCAGCTGTCTAGTGGACTATAATACTACCCGTTCAAAAACATCGAACATCTTGAAAATGTATCTTCCCATCAACGTTGTAGACAGTTGCAGCCAGACCTGATAACAGCGCTCACACTCACATTCCGGGACGACACGTCACGGTACGATAAGACAAAAAGTTCTATGTTTATTTAGGATTTTTTCTAGACATTTCAAATTGATAAATTATTTATTTATTTCTGAGAAAACATAACAACAGATCAATGTAACTCACTGA
>NC_052508.1:63329481-63385677 GCF_014356525.2 Nilaparvata lugens | reverse complement strand
ATACGAGGTCTGCTATCTCTTCATAGTGAATGATCTAATAGAATCAACAGTTGCCAACAGTTTGCAATTTGATAATCACATTTTCTCGATTTTCGAGCTTATTTTCAATTTTAGGTGAAAATGTTAATGTACTTTAATTGTAGAGATTTTCATGCTCAATCTTTTCCACATAAATTTCTCAGTTTAAATTGTATCTGAGCCTGATAATTGGGAATCTGAAATCAACCTTTGCATAGATGGGGCGGTGCTCCTAAAATTTTTACAGATATGGGACTTGCGAAAAACCCTGTTTTTGACAACATTTTCGCCATTTTAGCCGCCATCTTGAATTGCATTTGATCAAAATTGTTCGTGTCGGTTCCTTATAGAGTAAGGACCTTAAGTTCCAAATTCCAAGTCATTCCGTTAATTGGGAGATAGATATCGTGTACACAGACGCACATACACACTCATACATACACACACACACACACACACACACACACACACACACACACATTCACGCACACACACACATACAGACCAATACCCAAAAATCACTTTTTTGTACTCAGGGGACCTTGAAAGGTATAGAAATTTGGGTACCTTAATTTTTTTCGGAAAGCAATACTTTCCTTACCTATGGTAATAGGGCAAGGAAAGTAAAAATGAATAATTTCCAAGACTCTCTACTCTACTAGAGTTAAGATTTCTCAAGTCTCCATTCTTCATTACTCTCATATATACTACCTTTCTTTCTCTAACACCTTCATGGTGTTCAAAGTGATCAGATAATAAATATAAAAGTACATGAATTATCTATACAACGCCACTGAATTCAATACAGTAAGATACCATCCTGGACATTACAGATTATAGCACAATGCTCCATTCAATTCATTGCAGCATTATTGTTTCATAATTACTATTGCATTGCTAATGCTGTAATCATTCTGTTTCTTTTCAATATTATTGCTCTTGCTCGATTATTTATGTGCTGTTCTTCTTTGTTTTCAATCAGGTCACCCACACCACTCATGCAGAAAGGGAAGAGGAGAATAATGAGGAATAGGAGAAAGGATGAGGAGGACCATGGTGGGACAAACAACAAAAAGGATTGCATGAGGAGAAAAACGAGAATAAGGGGAAGACTTGTAAAGTCTTGATGAGGAGGAGGGGGAGGAGGAGGAGGAGGGGAAGAAGGAGGTTGAGGAGGAAGAAGAAGAAGAAGAAGAAGAAGAAGAAGAAGAAGAAGAAGAAGAAGAAGAGAAGAAGAAAAAGAAGAAGAAGAAAAACCAGAAGAAGAAGAAGAAGAAAAACAAGAAGAAAAACAAGAAGAAGAAGAAAAAGAAGAAGAAAAACAAGAAGAAGAGTAACAACAGCAACAACAATAACAAGTACAAAGATGAATGATGAGTGATGAAGATTGAGGATTGAGAAAAAGCAGAAGACAACTCAAGTACAAGACCACATTGCAATAATAATTTCTTCATTGAAATCAATCATAGCGGACTGACCGATTGACAATGCTAAATCCATTTTGTTACAATAATTTCTCATCACTGGCTGATTCTCAGGTGAGTGAGCTCTACATTTTCACAATCTTACTTTGATTATAAACTCATGATAAGCTCTCATGAGAAATCTGGGGTTGCCCAGGTGTTACTGTAACGATTACATCATCAACTACATAAATCTAACCATCTTGTATTCCAGTCATTGTCCATTGTAGTGTAGGATTGGGACTATCTTTTGAGGAAATTATCTTGTTGCTTATGGTGGGTGGTCTGTAGACTGTTATAAATTTATAATGACTCATAGATGGACAAAAGGTGATTAAACTTAGTGATTTATACTTTATACTCCACTCAATTTATATTCTATTGGTAGGTATTGATTCTAGGAATATATGTGAGGCTTTTATTTATTTATTCATTACATTTCCAACGGTATACACCAATTTCAAAAGAATACAATAGAAACAAGATAAACAAAAATAACAAGACAAATATAAATATAAATATGTGATACATAACATAAAGTCAAATAAGTAACTTAGCAATCAAGAAGTATAACAACTAATTACAGTAATATGAATGAAATATGCAAATATGCATTACAAACTATCAGCGCAAATTCAACAACTTGTAGCAATTGCAAACAAAATATTTTTAGCAATAGCAAAGGAAACACAATAGCAGCAAGCGCAACAATAGAATAATAAATATAACAATAAGACAATAACACTAACACTATAACCAAACACAGCCAACTAATACAAATGATAACAAAATGAGAAAAAAACACCAAAAAAGCAATGAAACAAGCAAATGAAATGAAATGCAATGAAAGCAGCCAGAAAAAAAGCTTTCAATACATTTGAGCTCTACAAAATAGAAAAGCTATAGACCCAGCTTGTTGAACTTACGTCTTCAATAATTACTCAATATACTGATTGAGGGGTGTACGAAAGTCTCATCTCTATCATTACGGAGGAATTGAAGATAAAATTTTCTGTAAGAGTGAATGAGATTCAACTAGCTAATCAAATGCTCGACTATTATTGGATCGATATCAATTACTGACTAATATGAACTTCACTTTGACTGTATGAGAATTCCACACAAATAAGGAGGATATAAAGATGGAATTGAAAATATGAATAGTATAGTTGATAAACAAATCACTTTTCAATTCTTCAGGCGAAAGTAGTGGAAAGCTGAAGCAATATTCATTCCTACGTTCTTTTTCCAACAGAGTCACTTAATTTTCATTCCGTTTACATAAAGCGGCCCAGCTTCTTGAACTCTAATTAGGGCCTTTGAACCAACTCGAGTGGGGCAATTACTCAATTCCGAAGTGGATATTCATTATTCAATCATTTTCACGAGTATTTCTCTCCAATTGATGCAAATCTAATTCATCTCAATTGGAGTTGGCACGTTCTCGCAGATTATTTACCAATTCTAATTAATTCTTTTCATAGAATCAAAGAAACCTTGATGAAGCTAATCTCTATTTTGGAGATTGGTTTTGAGTGGTATGAAGTGGGATGATAATGCTAATTCTGACACTCAGAATTCTGAAGAGGGAGATTTCAAAGTACAGTAGTCATTGTTGAGTTGTTTAAACAATAGATACCACAAAGACGTCTCACCCCTCTAGTGCAAAAAATTGAAATGATACTCAAATTTATGAATGAATAAAACTGAGAAATTAAAAAAAAAACAAAGTTGACCAACCTCGCAATAACTGTTTTTCTGTCATTCACTTTGTGGTCTCACTTCTGCAATATTGAGTGCGTTTCACGACAGTTTAAAAATGCCCCGCACACTGTGGGAGTGTCTTGTCTCAACCAATGGGAGATGTTGAGTTCAATGGTCAGCCAACTCTCAATCTAGTGTCTCCGTTCACACTATATTATTATAAACAAATGCTGCCATGCCATACGATGTTTAAGTTCACTGATGATTGATGTTGGTGTAACAACTGAAACTAGTTTCCCAATTTCTATTAAAATATTGGTGATTGCGAGTTCTTCATGTCGTTTCATGTCAGACACTCATTAAGGCCATGCCTTTCTAGAATATATTTCAACTATTCAAATAGAAAAATAAGTTGGGCTTGTATTGAATATTTATGAATAATTCTGGGTTACACCGTCAGGCATCAGCATAGAATTAATTCCAATTACAATTTGAATTGACAATATATCCAAGAAACTCCAGGCATTAAGCGGTAAAATATTTTATTTACATAAAAACATCACTGTTGATTGCCTGTATTTAATTTATAAGTCGTTAGTACAATCCATTATACGATATGGAGTTCAATCATGGGGCTGTGCTGCAAATTACTTATTATTGAGAGTAGAGAAAATACAGTTGAGGATCCTAAAAGTTATTTCGTCTAGAATACCCCATCCAAACTTAAATTTGAACAACCTTCAAACCCTACAAATTTTTTATCAACCTCTGACACCAAGAATTTTTACAACCTTCAAAATAATAGTATTTTTCAAAAAAAAATTCCACCATAGACTTCTAGCTCCTCCTGCCCATTACAATTTCAGGTCACCAATAATATACCAAATTCCCCGGTTCAATAATATTTATGGGAAAAGATCTCTGCTCTACATAATACCTTTTCCTACAGTTACGTTGAAAAGTGGCCATTGCTGCACTGATTACAGAACGCAAAGAATCACTTTTCCGCTCTAGTGCGGGAAAAATTTTTCTGCACTCCAGATTTGCAACATGGCAACGCAAAATACTTAGTAGGTTATATGGAGCAACAGTGCAGCAAAATCAAAATGAAGTTGGTAACAGTGACTGCTGTGGCTGCTATAGTGAGCAGAGGTGCAACGAAGCACAACGCGCTAATTATTAAGTAGATATTATAACCAAGGACAACGAGGACTTTAGGATTTTAGGATTAAGGTTTTTTTTATCAATAATAAAATTACACAGAAAAACATTTGATGCATTTCAGGCAATTTTACCCATAACTACCCACTTTTCATATTCAATGGTAACTGTAGGAAAAACTTAATGTGAAATACGTGCGCAAAGTTCCTCTGCTGCACTCAAGAAACCATTCCGCCTACGGCTCGGGCGTAAACGTTTCTTTCGGTGCAGCAAACTGTCACTTTGCGCACTAGTTGCACAAATAACTATTCCTTTTCAACAAACTACCTGCAAACATAAGAGACTACTCAAAAACGGATGTAATGATCTATGTAATAAACAATCCCAACTTGATTTCAACCCAGTAAAATCGAAATGAGAATAAAACACAGTGATAATAGTACTCTAAATTCTGAAATAAACAATAAATATTTATTATCATTATTTGAATAATAATTTCTAATAGGCCTGCGTACGATGCATTTTCTTTTTCATCTTTCAAATAGCCTATTCCGCTGGTTTTAAATTATTATATATATGTTGTAAAGTCACTGCCGCCAGCCTGTACGACTAATAATTTAGTAATATTAATATTGTATAAAATACTTCCTACTTTATTCCTCCTTTTATTCCTTTTAGTTCTCATTCAACTCCTTCTTTATCATGCTTATAATAATGTTATTTATTAACTCTATTACTTTTATTTCTGATTATTATGTTCTTTTTTATTTTCTCATTATTATTGTAATTCCTTTTTTTTCATTTCTTGTATTCACGACAAATAGCCTAATTTTATTTTATTTGTACTTTATTTTAATTTAAAGTTGTGAAAATTTTGTTTTGATATGGCACCTGCTGAAAAACCCATGGGTTTAGCAGGACCCAACATTGTAAAAAAATTATTTTCCAATAAAATTGATTGATTGATTGATTGAAAATTGATTGATTGAATACATTGGCTCAATATTGAACGTACGTCTGTTGAATTCAACCGTAATCAACCACTTCATCTCATTGTCCTCCGTTCATTGTCGTCAGCTCATTGGTTCTCGCAAATAGGCTATGAATAGATGACGTCTCTTCTCACCTCGGTTGAATTCAATAGACGTACTTGCAACAGATAGTGTGCTGAGTGTTAACATGGAGTAACGATGGATTGTTTATTTTATAGTATAATTATCAATTATCCAAAGATCAGTCCATATCCTCAATGAAATAGGTCAGAAATATAATTTAAAAATATATACTAAGAAAACAAAAATTATGGCATTCAGAGGCAAATATCCGGTCAGATCGAAAAATGTTATTAATAATACAGTGTTGGAACAAGTTTCTCAATATACATATCTAGGAAGTGACATTAGTTACAAAGATGAATTAGATATTGAGAAGAAAATAGGAAAGTTCCAAATGATATGTGGAAATATCAGCAGGACTTTGGGTAAAAAAGCTAGAACAGATACAATTATGAAATTTTATAAGGTAATGACAGCTCCAGTCCTCCTCTATGGTAGTGAATCATGGGTTGCTACGAAGCCACTTGAAAGTAGAGTGCAGGCAGCCGAGATGAGATTTCTCCGAAGAACCAAGGGATGTGACAGAAGAGATCATTCCAGGAATGGAGATATTAGGGAAGAATTGAAAATCTGCAGCAGGAATGAAAGAGTTACGGAGAATCGGCATCAATGGAGGGAGCATGTTCAAAGAATGACCGCTGAAAGAATACCATTTAAAGTCTATAATTATCAGCCAGTAGGCAAAAGAGATGTTGGCAGACCACGCAAGCGGTGGCAGTAATAGGATTTTTTATGTTTATTTGAATAATTGGCTAGATGTGAGTCGGAACAGGTTAAAGCCTAATCCTTGTTTGTAAGAAGAAGAAGAAGAAGAAGAAGAAGAAGAAAGAAGAAGAAGAGAAGAGAAGAAGAAGAAGAAGAAGAAGAGAAAAGAAGAGAAGAAGAAGAAGAAGAAGAAGAAGAAGAAAAAAGAAGAAAAAGAAGAAGAGAAGAGAAGAAGAATAAGAAGAAGAAGAATAAGAAGAAGAAGAAGAAGAAGAATAGAAGAAGAAGAAGAAGAAGAAGGAAGAAAAGAAGAAGAAGAAGAAGTAAGAGAAATAAGAATAAGAAGAAGAAGAAGAGAGAAGAAGAAGAAGGAAGAAGAAGAAGAAGAAGAGAAGAAGAAGAAGAAGAAGAAGAAAGAAGAAGAAGAAACAAGAAGAAGAAGAAGAAGAAGAAGAAGAAGAAGAAGAAGACGAGATAAGAAGAAGAAGAAGAAGAAGAAAAAAGAAGAAGAAGAAAGAAGAAGAAGAAGAAGAAGAAGAAAGAAGAAGAGAAAAGAAGAAGAAGAAAAGAAAAGAAGAAAAGAAGAAGAAGAATAAGAAGAAGAAGAAGAAGAAGAAGAAGCGAAAAAAGAAGAAGAAAGAAGAAGAAAGAAGAAGAAAAAAGAAGAAGAAGAAAAAAGAAGAAGAAAAGAAGAGAAGAAAAAGAAGAATAAGAAGAAGAAGAAGATTATCATAATTATTACAATAAAATATATTATATTAATAAATATAATTTGGTATCATATTATATTATAATTATGGTATTGTAATACTCTTGACTACCATTGTGTTGATCTTGAATATAATAATCAACATAAAAGAATAATCAACAGATCAAAATATATTGATCCTGTTTGGAGTGAACCAGCATAACATGATCATCTCTCCCAGCTTGTAGGTGTGCGGATTGGAATGATTTAATAATTTATTCCCCTCACAAACAATAATTTCAACTCTCCTCGAAGACAATATTCCAAATACGAACTTCTTAATAGCCCAAGTTGTAGCTACGATAAATTCTACACATTCACCCGGCCGCCGCTACAGTATATTGCCGTGTATGTGTCATCATAATGATTCAGCAACAAGCGACCAACTTAATTTAACTTTTGTCTCCGACTGATATTAAGTGGAATGAGTTCAGCACTGTTTGTTATTATTAGTTGGATTTGGTTCATTTTCCTCAACATGTACGGTACGCAATGTGGAGACGTTCCAACTCATTCTTTCTCTCTCTCTCTCAATCTTCTTCTCTCTCACTCTCACTCATCAACTAGAAAGCATCTCATCATCAGATTTGATTAGATGATGACGAAAATTCAAGCATGCGTAGACGTAGTGTTGAATTCTGAGGATGAAGATTGGAATTATTGAACTTGGCGAGTTCTCTAATTTCGCTGAAATTTCCCTCCCTTCCCACTTTAACTACTTCATACGTCATTTGGAACGTGATCCGAGTGATCAGTCTCACTCACTCTCTGTCTCTCTTCCATCTTCTCTCCTCTACATTATTCTCCCGCCTCACTTTTGAAGATGTCTTGTTTACAATCATCAAAACTCAAGTGCGGCTCTGCATACTTATTAGTAGTGACTTCTTGAGTTGTGATTGCGTATTTGCATTCAAGAGTTTAATGAGATTAGAGAAGAACTTGATCAAATTGATGAAAACGGGAATGAAGATTTGATCTTGTCACTACCATTCATAAATTGATGTAACAAGGTCACAAGTATCAGGTCTTGAAAGCGTTGTTCACATGAACAATTAAACTATCAAATTTAAAATATTCTTGAATGATACTGAAGTCAAGAGCAGCTTTGTGGCCTCTCAATTATAGAATAGATAGAGACGGAGACCAAGCACTTTGTTCAATGTGTAATGACAGATTAAAGGAGGACACATATCATTTCTTAGGAGGATGTTCTTACGATAAAATTCAATTTTATCAGAAATTAGATGGGAGGTTTGGGGTAAACGTGAATTGGCCGAGCAGCATGTAATAGAGCAGTTAAATGGTGAGAGCTGGGAGAAATTGTGGACTTGAGTTGAAAACCGGGCTAAGTGCCAAAATAATCATTCTAAGATAATTGAGAAAATATGTTTTATTCATGTATTTCTATTATATACATCTTGAAAAAAATATTATGGTTCAATTCAATGACATTTGAATATTCAACATTGGAAACCCCACCATATCATAGGTTTAACCGTTGAAAAAAAAAATTTCAAAGTGAGATTTTTAAACAAGAGGTATGTCCAGAAGCCAAGTAGTGAAAAGCGTGTTAAGTAGCCTAGAGCTGTGAAGTGAGTCAAGTGCAGAGAGTTAGTGAACATGAGGTGAATAAATTTTACGATTTTTATAATAAAGGTGAATGGAATAAAATACAATATTGTTCATGTTACAGTATCTATTTATTTGAATGATAAGAATATTATAATGTACAAGTTTTTTGTAGCAATATTCTACTTGGTCAATCTCCTACAGTCAAAGCTTCATAAAAATTCTTGTTTTCTTCCCTCAATAAAGGAATAATCTTTTTCAAGTCTTCTTTCTTTTCTTTTTTTATATTATTGTGCAGTTTCATTGGACGAAGTTGTTGGATAAGGTCCTCTGATTTAGTTATCCTTTTTTTTAAAACTTTTGTGCATTTCCACTCCTCCATCTCATTAAAACTTTTTTTGGTATAAATTACACCAGGGGCTTCTTTCTTTATTTTTACCCACTGTGCTTTAGAGATTTCGAGTTTAGTTGTGTCCATACAGGACTCAGCTGCACTCTTAAAATCAAAAAAGTCATCTTCTTGCATCAGAGTAGCCATAAATGGATTTTTATGGCAAGTTGAAACAAGGAGTCGAACGATGTCCAAAGGTACCTCACATCTTGTGACTCGCTTTCTCTTTTCGATGTGGGCAAAGTCCCTGTCACAAGCTAAGTATGAATGTCCAGATACTAGGTATTTATGATCTATTTCGTCAAAATAGAATGTTACATGAGAATGTTACATATTATTGATAGAATATGTGAGAATTGCATGGAGATATCGCTTGCAACTCATTGAGGAATTCAACACATGAAATAGAGATAAGATAGGAATTTAGAAATAAGAAGGACACAATGATTGATTAATTATATATATCTATTATTTTGTAATTTCTTTTTCAGGTCTGCAGACAAAATGTATGTATGATTTAAGAAATAAAGAAAAATTGTATTACTTAAAAGCCAACTCCTGGCAGACGGCCGTGTGGCCATTGCTGTAAAAAATGTATTTTTTTAACGATGAATTATGTAAGAAAGTGAAATGAAGATTTTTTCATTATTATTATCAGTTATTATTATTTGATTCTTGAATTAAGTTGTATTTGAAAGAAGAAGAAGAAGAAGAAGAAGAAGAAGAAGAAGAAGAAGAAGAAGAAGGAGAAAGAAGAGGAAGAAGAAGAAGAAGAAGAAAGAAGAGGAAGAAGAAGAAGAAGTGAAGAAGAAGAATTAGAAGAAAGTGATAGATAATGGTGAAATTGTATTACTGTATTTGGAAACTCCATCAAGCTCTATTTATCATCATAATTTCCGAGATGCCAGATTATACCGTATTAATGAACAGTAAATTACCTGTTTCAAATTTCTCTTCAAGTTCATCATCATCAACATCATCATCATCATCATCATCATCATCATCATCATCATCATCATCATCATCTCCCTCACGGGAAATTGAATACACAAAATAATACAAACTCATGTTATTATCATGAGATTCATTGTCAAATGTGAGAATTTCTTATAAATTACAACAATACTTCCAATTCAACATTTTGCTGATAGTTTGAAGTGAATTCAACTGCCGAAATTGTCGTCACATTGAATGGAATCCTTTCTATTAATAATATATTCTCCATTGATTCATACAAAAAATGCATCATCGTAAATGATAGGGAGAGAAAAAAATAAGGTAACCTTGTGCTTTTCCTTTCCCAAATTAAGATGAGGTTACACATAGTCCGAAATAGGTTGAGTAGTTGTTCACTTCACAAAGTGTTTAGTTCTTAATTATTCTCAAAAAGTAGACTTTTGAATTTAGATGCTTCAAAACCAAACATAGAAGAAGAATTTTACATTATTATCACTAAAATAGGAAATATATTCATATATTTAGAAAATAATTTTGAAGGACCGAAAAATGGAAAACACATAATCTAATATTCTTTAAAAAAAATAGAAATAAGGATCCTGTGTCCAAAAACGAGATAAATACTCAAAGAATTTCAAATTTATGACCTGGCTCCATGACATTGTTTGAATGTATACATTTAGAACTATTAAATTTATATTGTTTTTTTTTTCTTTTTTAGTTAAGTTACCTTTATTTTTCTTTCATTTATGGTTACCAAGGGCTCATGTTGAAGCCCCTTCTTCTGGTTCTATAATTTTAGCAGGGGTTATGTCGCATTTTCACGTACTGTTGCCAGGATTAGTATTCAATGTATTTGTTACATGAAGGGTCAACCAGTTCCAAGAACTGTACAGAAACAGAAAGATTTGAAACAGAAAATACAATGAGAGCAAAATGAGAATTAGAATGTTAACATGCAAAGGGAATAATAAATAAATTGAGAATGCGAATGAGAGGGAGTGTGTACTTTAAGAGAAGTGGAGAACAAAATGAAACAAACATAAGGAATAAAGCGTTGTAGCTGTTCAGTCAGTGGTAGAAACAATGAGAAAATAAATTAGATGCGCGATGCTTTGGTTTGTGGCTTATGGTTTTCACCAGCGACTTATTAATGTGACTCATATCATTATCTGCTGCCGAGAGACTTTAGATCAACATAAATATTGCTCAGACTCGTTGTCTCTCTTTTATTTCGCCTTCTTGGTTTTGTAATAATTATTCTATGACATTTGAGTTGTTTTTCCTTGCTTCTACAACTTCTTCTATTACTTTGTCCTTCTCCTTCTAAGTATTCTCTTTCGTACTCCTTCAGGTACGCTGTCTCCAGTTTTATTTTGCCTCTTAGGTTTTCTTATGAGAGTTCCATGATATTTGAGTTTTGCCTCCATCTTTTATTTCATACTCTGTCTTTGTTTTTCATGCTCAGGAACTCTGTCCATGGTTGTATGCTGCCTCTTAATTTTTGGTAACAATAATTCTAGGACAACTTTCATCTAGTTTTTCCTTAGTTAACTAGTTTTCAACTAGTCCTTTTAAACTAGTTTTTCCTCAGCTCTTGTTTTAATGACACTATAGGTCTCTAGTGAGACCGAGAAACGTAGGATGTTCTCTAATAAATATCAAATATCTAGGTCTTTGTTTCATGTATTAATATTGTTGTCTCTCATTACTGGCTTCTTTTTTACTCTCTTTTGGTTTATCTCCTCTCTAATCCTTCTTGTTGCCTCAATTATTATTACACAATATAGAATGAAAACACACCCACTTTCTCCTTCTTCTATTTTCACTTTTTGTCCATTCTACTCTAGTGCAACGAACCAAAATGGTACTACAGTAAGGGGGGAAGGAGAGTAACGGAGGAAGAGAAGGAAAAAGAAGAGACAAACACAGACCAAATGAACAGCACTTACACTATTATAAAAAATACAATATTGTATACAACAGTGAAACATCTATTACACAACTTAATAACATACTGAATACCTTGCTATTGCATACAAGAATAAATAAAACAACTGGATTCAAATCAAGATTCAATACAATTCACTGGACATAGACAACTAAAAACAAAATTATCACTCAACACATCTGGAATCAATTGTATCATTTAAAACAACTGATTATAAATCAAGAATAACTGTTTTAAAATCGAGCATGATATGTATTTAGTATGAATGTAGCAATAGGATTGTTTTTTGGCGACCTTTCAAGGTAAAAATAATAATAATAATAATACCGAGTGACCTGGCTGGCTCAGGTCTGGTGTCAGAGTTTTCAGGTCGCAACTGATCAATTACAGGGCCTCTGACATGACCTAACGACTGCTTTTTAGGCAGCCGGGACCGAAGATTTAACGTGTCCATCCGAAACACGGGAGTGGCCCGAGATAAATATCTTGTCCGGGCCGGGATTTGAACCCGGGCCTCTGAATCATAAAGCCAGCATCTGATCCACTCGACTACGGTCACTCCACCTTTCAAGGTTACTGTATGCTATTGGTCGACACAAGACACGCCCACAAAGCACGGAGTTTTCAACTAGTTGCTAGTTGGTCGGCCAATTACAGACTCCGATCCTTGATGGCCAATCATATGACACAATGAATCCTATACTGGCCGAAATTTCAAGCTTTCAGGAAATGAATTTCAGTCAGAGTAGATTTTCATACAACTTCTTTCAATATAAATCAGACAAAATTAATACAGTTAGTTCTATTTGGCATTCATGAATACCGTTATTTCAAAAATAGTCATTAAGTCAAGATGGATCACATCATCTGAAGTAGACTCAATCAAAAAGAGATGGATATTAATTGCGTCAAAATTCTTGGAGGCTTCTTGGAATTTATCAATTTCCGTTCTTATCCTTCATCTCTCTCTCTTTTCCGTCCTTCTTCATCTTTATTATTTTCTCCTCTTTTACAGTACATCATTTCCCTCTAAAGTCTTCTTTATTCACTCAATATTAACTAATCTCTTCACTCTCCCTTGATCTTATTTCAGTAAACAAAAATGAATTTGTAAAAGTCGCTTTCAATGATTGAATATTTGCATTTCCTTATCAATTATTGACTAATAATAAATAACCGTGATAACTCATAATAACTCTCATAATAATAACTCATAATAACCCTAATAATAACTCATAATTAACTGTGAGAAGGAAAAATGTATAGCATGAGTTAATATTAGAATACTGAGCTTATTAAATGAGCCGAAGTCTTCAGTAGGGGCAATTTAAGGACTGTAGATCCTTTTTGTTAGCAGTTCAGTATAATGAGAAACAAAAAATATTGAATGGGTGCCCATTATACACTTGAGAATCCACCAGAGAAGGGTTTCAACAGAAAAAAAAATTCATTTCTGTAAACAGAACGTAGAATAGAAGAAGGAAGCTGCAACGATTATGCTGAGAAAATATATTACCAAAATATGAATGATGGTGATGAAAAGGTGGGGGATTGAAAACTCGAAAATTTAGAATAGTGAAAACACAAAATTTAGCAGAGTGAAAAATAACACAGAATTGAGAAGAGGACACAAAAGTGGATTGAGAATGGGTTTTAAATGGCTTTGAAGCAGCAACCTCTTCGATGGTTTACTGGAGACTGAGAGAGTGAAAAGCAGGAATTCGGTGTATCTTGTTTTCAAGTTTGGGAAAATGGATGCGTTAAGTGCTGAGTATTACAAAACGTCTAAACTCTCTCCCATTTTTCTCTTTCTCTATTTTCTCTGCCGCTGTCCTACTTAGCCTCTCTCTATCATTCTTTTTCAATATACTTTCAACCCACCACTCCAGACTTCAAGACACTCTTCAACGTAATTATTATTCTCTATTCCCATAACTCTTGTTCTCTCACTCATTCTTCTGCTTCTCCTTCTTCTTCTTTCTCTTCTTCTTGGTCTTCTTTATCTTCTCCTTCTTCTTCTTCTTCTTCTTCTTCTTCTTCTTCTTCTTCTTCTTCTTCTTCTTCTTCTTCTTCTTCTTCTTCTTCTTCTTCTTCTTCTTCTTCTTCTTCTTCTTCTTCTTTCTTCTTCTTCTTCTTCTTCTTCTTCTCTTCTTTCTTCTTCTTTCTTCTTCTTCTTCTCTTCTTCTCTTCTTCTTCTTCTTCTTCTTCTTCTTCTTATTCTTCTTCTTCTTCTTCTTCTTCTTTTCATCATCATCATCATCATCTCTTCTTCTTCTTCTTTTCTTCTTTTCATCATCATCATCTCTTCTTCTTCTTCGTCTTCTTCTTCTTCTTCTTCTTCTTCTTCTTCTTCTTTTCATCATCATCATCATCTTCTTCTTCTTCTTCTTCTTCTTTTTCATCATCATCATCTTCTTCTTCTTCTTCTTCTTCTTCTTCTTCTTTCTTCTTCTTCTTCTTTCTTCTTCTTCTTCTTCTTCTTCTTCTTCTCTTCTTCTTCTCTTCTTCTTCTTCTTCTTCTTCTTCTTCTTCTTCTTCTTCTTCTTCTTCTTCTTCTCGTCGTCGCGCTGACTCCATTTCCCTTCAAACGGATATTAAAGCAAGAATGAGAGTGACCTGAATAATTTCTCGTTAAGATTTTTCTTGAGACAACATTTAAATTTTTCCAAATTCATACTTAATTTTACTGAAATATCACGTATTTCAGAGAGATTCATATTATCAAGTCAGTGGAAATGATAGGAAGGCGTTGTTTTTTTCCTCCTATAGTAGATAGCTAGGTTTCAAGTTGTCCCCGAATCTGATATCGATTCTTGTGAGTAATGATTGATTCTATAGGAAATCTATATATAAAAGCGAAATGGCACTCACTCACTCACTGACTGACTGACTGATTCACTCACTCACTCGCAGAACTGAATATCTACCGGACCAAAAACGTTCAAATTTGGTAGGTATGCTCAGTTGACCCTTTAGAGGCGCACTAAGAAATCTTTCGGTAATATTTTAACTCTAAGGGGGTTTAAAGCTCGTCTTTTAGCATGTATACTCTTCTTATTCTCTTAATTATAATTGAAAAAAGGTCATACAATATGCTAATATAGAAGTATAATCTAGAGAGAGTACCTCTTCGAAACAGTTGTTAACTGGTATTAAGGCCATACCATATGTTAATATAGAAGTATAATCTAGAGAGAGTACCTCTTCGAAACAGTTGTTAACTGGTATTAAGGCCATACCATTTATGTTAATATAGAAGTATAATCTAGAGAGAGTACCTCTTCGAAACAGTTGTTAACTGGCATTAAGTTGAGTTGACTTTGTTAGGTTGGTGCCAAGTTGAAGATTGAAATGCACTTATCGCGGAAAAATTCCTGGGAATATTTATTACTAGCCGTCAGGCTCGCTTCGCTCGCCATATTCGTTTAGCAAGACGTTTAGTCTAGACCCCCGACTGGATCGTCCTAACATATGATGGAAATGCTCAAATGAAAAAATGCAGGCGAGCGAAGCGAGCCTGCTGATCTCATTCTTGGACGATCCAGTCGGGGGTCCAGGGGGCGGAGCCCCCTGGCTAGACGGACATGGCGAGCGAAGCGAGCCTGACGGCTAGTATTTTATAATATTCAATAGGGAAATATATTAATTCGTAGTTTCTAGGATTTACATTGAATATTCCAGTGGCTCATTATTATTTCTACGTATTGTTGGAAATGGTGTCGACTTGGAAAATGTAAGAATTACGTAGCATACTTATTTCTGCGTAGCGTTCAAACAACTTGACAACGGTGCGGTATATCATATCCACTAAGAAATATATCAATTTTTAGTTTCAAATAATAGATTTTGAAATTGAGATAAAATATTACTGTAGCTCATTATTATTCCCACGTAGTGTTGGGAATGGTGCGGACTTCTGGTGAACTATCTGTTTTGTCTAATTTATGATAGACAAGAAAAACAAACCAATATAAGTCACGAGAATATCACTAAAGAGGTTATTTCAAATCTCATCAGATATCAGAAGTGCATGAGAGTGTTTAAGACATGGTGTTATCATTGTTATTTAAATCAATTTCTTATGGAAAATCGGTTTATGTGCAGATAAACCTCGGTTTATGGATAATTTATGATTTATGATTAAAATGTTAGATATTCAAATAAGCCTTTTCAAATGTATAGAAGTTTACAGTCCATATTTTATTCTGAAATTTGGGACAATTATTTTCAAACTCTCACCTTGGTGCGTTGATTGCTAAGCTTTGAAGCCAACATCCTCATTAAACTTGAGGAAAAAACACAACCAAAGACTCTGCTTCAAATATAACTTGCTCATACTTTTCATCTTAATCCATCTCAAATTCCAAAAAAATTCCTTACAATTTTGAACTTTAAAGATTTTTTAAAAGATTATCAACAACTTCCAAAACAATTGTCTCAAAGCCTCATCCTGTTGGACAATTTTGGAAAATCTGAGAGGTTATATCACTGATCCCTGTACCATAGTCCCTCTATATTTTCATGTCTCAAAGTTTTGGTCTCATATTAAAAGCTGAAAACCATTTATAGAAGTTTGTCTCACCAGAGGAACGACATTGGAAATTCGTCGCCTTTGTTTTCTTCCTCGTCTCTCCCTCGTGCTCATTCTTTTCCTTTTTTCTCTCTCCTATTCTTCTTTTTAATTCTTATTTTGCTATTTTTTTTCGCGGAGGAGTTATAATGCAAGAGGCGGTGTTACTAGCAGCGATGTGCTACTAAACTGTTGTGTAAAAAATCCGATAGGAGTTTTAGAGAAGTTTTGAAAGATAGAAAGGAAGTTTCCCACTCCCTCCCACTGACACTATTTCTCTTCCTCCTTCCTCTCTATTTCCGTTTCTTTCTGTTTCTTGAAGAAAATCCCATCATCCGAGTTTAATAAGATTGTTCTATTATGTTTTTAAAACTTCCCCATTATTCTTTGCGCCAGAGATTGGGTGAGTGGAGTGCTTTGTTAGATTTGAAGATGAGGAGGAGGTGGAAGAAGAGGATTTGGATGAGGAGGAGGTGGATGAGAAGGATGAGAAGGGAGTGGAGAAGTAGGAGGAGGAGGAGAGTGAGGAGAACAAGGAGGGAGAGGAGGAGTGAAGAGGAGTTGAGATTTTTCCCTCACCCTTGAAAGTTGGCGTTGAGGGAAGCGGTCAAAAGAAGGGAGAGGAAGCGAGAAAAAGATTATAAAAGGAAAAATAATGGGAGCGATAAAACGGTCGGAATGCACAGTAATTAATCTCTTTTGTTGGAGCGGAAAAAGAGGAAGAAGTGAGAAAAGCGGCGCAAGAAACAAGAAGAAAATATACAAGAAAATAAGTAAGAAGAGAAGGAAAAATGAAGGAATAAGAAAAGGAACCAGCCCTAATTACTTGAGATCATGGTTAATAATCTTTGTTAAAGATGCAATTAATGTGTAACCGTGAGAAGGCAATTTGTTTCCCTATTATGATCAGCTTCCTGGAATTAGAATCAGGGTGGAAAGAAAAAGAAACGGATTTTTCTTCCTTGTAGCTTTTCTGGGCGGCTCGGATTCTCTTTTGATTTTCCAATGAATCTGAATTTTTTTCTCGGACAGACTTTTTTGAGGGAGGGTAGATTTCGAAAATACGTCTTGTTCTCTTCTATTGATACCAAGTAAGATAATTATGATTAGAATTGAAGATAATTGAGTAAGCAGCTTTGTATTCACTGATATTGAGAATTGAAAAACATTCATCCAAAATTATTATGCCATCGAGTTTATTCAAACCACTTGAATACGTGAAATATACATTTCAAATGAGGATCATGCAGAACAAACCGTATACAGAGAGAAGATAACCCTGCAGAGAAACAAGTTTGACTAAGCGCAGGTAGAATTATATTTTCATAAAAATCACGTTCCATGTACTTCTACTCCATAACAAACATTCGGAAAACCTACATACTTGGAGAATATTCCATTATGTGAAATGATCGCTGAACTGAGATATTTGTCGAATTTTAAGTTTCTTTGCATTTTGAAACGATAACAGTCCAAAATCCTCCAATTGAAAGAATTTCATTCCAAGTTTGGATAAAATTTGTATTTCCAACTATCACACTGGTGATTCAGTAGAAAATGGGAAATTGAAAAGAAATACCTGGTCAAAACAAGAAGTAACAAGAAATAAGTGGATAAAACTCAAGTTTTCTTTACTTCACTACTTGGTCTCTTTTCTCTCACTATGCTCTATTATACAAATCTATCGAGTGTCAACTGGGTCCAATACACTATAGATTGATTGAAAGAGTAATTTATAACATTGGTGTTTGAAGAGGCTCTTCAGTCATAACTGTTCAAGCCTTGCCTATCTTATTCCTCTAGATACCGCGGAGTTTACACATTTAAATTGAAGCTCCTTCATCATCGAATTATCATAAATCACTTTATTCCGAAGTGAAAAGTGTGAATTTAAAGTATTGTGCTGACTATAACCTTAGTGTCCGGTTTCCCATCAGGGAACTTTGGACTATATAAGACGAGGTGGAACTACCCTTGGGTCTCCCCACCATTCAAAGCCATACGCTAATAATAATAATTGAATTACCCACGCACAAGTCTAGTTTTATTTGGACATGTTATCACCCTAATCAGAATAGAACTCCTGTGTAGAGGACAAAAATCAAATCAAAGTGTATTCATAGAAACAATTACAATACAAAATTATGGATACTTTAATGCTTAAGAAACAAAGAAGTTTTATGCATTGAATAATCACTCCACCCTGATAATCATTGACCCTGATAATCAGTTAAATGCTTACATGGATTGAAATTTTTAATTTGTAATGTATTTTTCTTGATTGATAGATGAAATTTATTTATAATTTATTTATTCACATTGTGTACAAATACCTAACATGGGGAAAGGCACAACAGGCTCTTGCCCAAAACTGTCACATTTCCAATTTATACTATACTGTCCAAATCTAAATGTTGGTTATGTCACTTTCACTTTTCAAAATCCAATTCACGCTCTTCAATACTCAGATAAACTCTTTTATTTTATTCATTGAATAATTACAAACATTATATAAAACAAGCATTATAAAACATTATAAAACCAGGTATTTGGTTTTGATGTTTACATGAGTTTGTGGATTTGAGTGAAATTGTTAATATTGACTAAAATAAACTAAATATTGTTCGCAATTGTGGAGGAAGAGTTTTGTTTGGAATCGTATTTGTAAATTGATCATTCTGATAAATTCAAAATTGTAGTAGATACATTTTTGGACTCACAATTGTGTGTGAATTTGAGTTATCATTTGAGTTACGTAAGTAACATAACCTTTAGACTGTGTATTCCAAATTAAGGTTTGAAGCAGTTTTGGGCGAATGCCTTTTGTTTTTACCTGAATTGTATTTTTTTTTGTGTAGTTGAGAAGTTGATATTGTGGTAATCATTCATATTAAATGAAAAAGACTAAGAAATTGTCAAAAAACCACTGATTTATTGATAATTAGGAAAAAATTTCTAATCATCAATAAATCAGTGGTTTTTTGACAATTTCTTAGTCTTTTTCATTCAATATGAATTGTATTTGCATATGAATAAATGAATTACGTTTAGGTGCAACAATTTTGTCATTATTATAGAGAGAGACCGGAGTCTCTCTTCAGAGAGTGAGTCCATATAGAATGGAATTCACCTTATACTGACGGCATTGGTCAGGGATAATTGCGTCCAAGCTTCCCATTTCGTTAATGCTGGGAGTTTTAAGTGAATCTTACCATAGTAAGTCGGTATTCCAAGTAGGAGACCTTCGCAGGGTTGAAGGGAAAGGAGAATGATGATGAGGATGAGAAGGAAGTGGACAGAAGGATGAGGAAAAGGAGAAAAGGCAGATTAGTGATGAGAAGACCGAGAAGCATTTGGTCCTGCAAGCCGTATCCTGCATTATCGATCCTGCAAGAGTCCTGCAAGGAGTTCTGATGACCAGATCCGTTCTGATCTTCTTATCCGGGACACTCCCTGCCGATTTGCATCCCATTACTCCTCCTCATCCTCCTCCTCCTCCTCTACCTCCTCCGCCTCTTTATCAACCCTTCTCATCCCTTACAGCCCGGGCAATTCCGATTAGGCAAGCAGAAGAAGAAGTATAAGTAGTAAGAATGGAAGAGCTTCTTTTACGCCTCACCCTAGGAGAGTTTTGGACGGTCACTCTCCATCATTCCCCTAATAATACTACTCTTTTCTACTACTTATTCATGTTGATATCCGTCTTCTTCTTTCTGTTATCTTTTGGTAGAGAGTTAGTGGGGAGAATACTTCAAATATTCTTTCCAAAGAATGGACATTGATATGTCCAAAGCTTCGCCAATTTATGTAGATGCATAACAATATTATATTTTATCTATAGTTATTACAAATTGTTTTTTTCATATGATATACAGGTCAATAATTATTTTCTTAGTTTATATTATGTAAATTCATCTATAATTTTGCTGTATTGTAAGCTATTGTATATAAGTGTATAAGCCAGTATATGATATTGTAATCTACATAAATAAAGTACTCAATCAATCAATCAATCTATTTGTATCCTTTTCCATTATTCTTCTCCTTATTTGCGTTGTTATCGACTCTCGAAACCTTTATCATTTCAACATCGTTTATAGCTTTCAATTGAACCCATTTTCTCATATTAATGAAAATATAAATTTTTTCAAATTGAAATTATCAATCACTGCTCAATTTTGAATAGGTTCACATCAACGAATTTTGATGTCGTATTATTTTCTTCATTCATTATCATTTATATTTTCAACTTCTTTCATTCACTTCCAATGTTGATGTATTAGTAGTAAATTACGGCTACTACTACTACTACTGTGTATTTGGTTTGCTCTGTTCAGATGCTAGAGGTTACCAGATGGTCTTAACCTTGTCAGATTAAACATGAATATATCCATTCAATCAATATATTTTTCCTACAGTTACGTTGAAAAGTGGCCATTGCTGCACTGATTACAGAACGCAAAGAATCACTTTTCCGCTCTAGTGCGGGAAAAATTTTTCTGCACTCCAGATTTGCAACATGGCAACGCAAAATACTTAGTAGGTTATATGGAGCAACAGTGCAGCAAAATCAAAATGAAGTTGGTAACAGTGACTGCTGTGGCTGCTATAGTGAGCAGAGCTGCAACGAAGCACAACGCGCTAATTATTATTCATTATATATTATAACCAAGGACAACGAGGACTTTAGGATTTTAGGATTAAGGTTTTTATCAATAATAAAATTACACAGAAAAACATTTCATGCATTTCAGGCAATTTTACCCATAATTACCAACTTTTCATATTCAATGGTAACTGTAGGAAAAACTTAATGTGAAATACGTGCGCAAAGTTCCTCTGCTGCAGTCAAGAAACCATTCCGCCCTCGCCTACGGCTCGGGCGTAAACGTTTCTTTCGGTGCAGCAAACTGTCACTTTGCGCACTAGTTGCACAAATAACTATTTCCTATTCTCTCTGTATCATTCACTACCAAACATTAATCAACATGCCGTGAATTTTCCTGCCGTGAACACCAGCCACTAATGAAGACTAGTATTAATTGCTGTGAAATGCAATATTTCCACTTTCAAAACATCATCCTGCTCCATGATTCCCTTAATATTCTTACCAACAAATGATGTGGTGATAACAATAATCCAATTAGCATTGAATCACGCCTTGAAATGGGATGATCAGGTGACTGGTCAAAGATCTCGAAGTGGAGGAGATCTTCATGCAATATTGGAGATTACTTTCATCGTCCCATCTCCTCTTTTTCACACTCTTCTCTCTTCTTCTAATTTCTTTGCACCCTTCATGGGATACTAATGTATGTTCGATAAGTCACCCACTTCCATTCTATTTCTGAATTCTGATTTTGAGTAGGATTGACCAGCTCTCATCTCGTTTTTCTCCTCTCACTCCTCCTCTTCCTTCTCATCCTTCTTCTTCTTCTTCTCCTTCTCCTCCTTCTCTTCCTCCTCATTCTCCTCCTCCTCATTCTTCTCGTCTTCCACCACCACCTCATCCTCTTCCTACTCCTCCCCCTCCTACTACTCCTCCTCCTCCTCCTCCTACTCCTCCTCCTCCTTCTTCTCCATCTCCTTCTTCTGCTCCTCCATCACTTCCTCTTATCTCTCGTAGGTGTTACGTGGCAAATCAAAGCTTAGCTGAAGGCAAGACGACAAATGGAAATCTTTTATTAACACACAGCCAGCCGTCTACTCAAGTAAGGCCGACTCAACGACTTATTCCAAATCTCTTTTCAGATCCTTTTCCTGAATGAAAAGCGGGACTTTGGCCACATATATACATATAATCGTCGACACATATATGTGCTTCATTCGACGCTCAGTCCATAGATTTACTCCTCGGTCCAGGCTAAAGTAGATTAGAGACGTGTGAAAAATGGAGGGATATTGGAATATCACTGATGACTTGCGCTGATGGATTTGTGCTTTTCCATTCGTCATTCGTAATATATTATATCTACACTGGTTCATTGTTGATTATGTTGTACGGTGATGGGAGAGTTCATTCAATTATGTGTACTCAGTTGTATTGTACTGCAGACGATGTTA
Organism: Nilaparvata lugens; assembly: GCF_014356525.2. Lineage (NCBI taxonomy): Eukaryota > Metazoa > Arthropoda > Insecta > Hemiptera > Delphacidae > Nilaparvata > Nilaparvata lugens. The sequence goes on along the minus strand of NC_052508.1, from coordinate 63,363,262 downwards.
CCATAGAGAAACAATACTCCATGGTATAGAGCGTTTATGTCGCAACTTTTACTGTTATCTCAAGCCGATAGTCCACGTATTTCTTTCCCAAAAAGGTGTGTGACGCTGGTAGTCTCTCATATTATGCCGTTCATACACTCTCACCCCAACAAAACAGTAAAAATCTACAATAATCGACAGTAACCGGCTTGAGATAACAGTAAAAGTTGCGACATAAACGCCCTATACCATGGGATATCTACTCAAGCTATTGTATCTCTATGGTTATACATAATGTAGTTATGCCTAATATAGTTATGCCTAATATAGTTATACACACGCATATAGAATAATATCGCTAATTTAGAATATTTTTCTTCACTATTTTTCCTTTAACGTCTTCTTCTCCTTTTCTCAACTTTTTTTCTCCTTTTCTTCTTCTTTCTCCAAGTCCTCTTCATTTCATTCATCTTCTTCTCCTCCCTTCACCACCCGCACTCCTTTTATTTATTTTCTGCTCTTCTTGTCCTGTAAGTTGTAAGAGTGAGAAGAAGTATCGAGACGAAATAGGAAGTTATCGTACTCCATATAGAATTATATTTGAACTCAAATTCCAGAAACAGATTTATTTACAAAACAAAATTCATTTGTATAAGAAGAATAGTATTGTTCTTATTTTTCTGGTTCTTCCACGTTGTCCTTCTTTTTCCCCTTCTCATAGTTTTTCATATATTTGGATTACTAAAACTGAAAGTTTGCACTCAAGTTTTATTGAGGATGTCGACGTTATCATCATAATGGTGTAAAAATGTTGTCGTCATGATGAGGAAATGATTGTGATTACATTCAATGCTCAATTACCGTATTCGAATAATCCAGAAGGAAAAAACAGGGGAAACCTCGTCTATACTATTCATGAAGGGAGCTTTGCCATGGAGGTGAGAGTTAGCATACACGAAATATAATACATAAATTTGACTAATACATCATCAGATGTATGTAGCAACATCAAGTAGCAACAATGTGAAGTACTGTGACTAAACGTGTCTTGTCTTGACTAACTGGTGTGCGCCCTAACTGGTAGGCTGGTCACACACCGATTAGTCAAGACAAGACTAGTCACGTTTAGTCACAATACTTCACATAGCTGCTTATGGAGTCATGTCTGTTTGCAATGACTAATCAGTGTGTGTTGCGTCATAAGCAGCAATATGAAGTATTGTGACTAAACGTGACTATCTCCTGATTTACTTGAATTATTCCACAAAGAGTCTGAATTATATACCAAGTATAGTTGAAGGCCTATCTTATGAATTAGTAATTCATTATTCCAGTAATAAATCAAATATTTCTTCAATTTGTGATAAATCACAGTTCACGTAGAGATATTATCAATTTCATTATCCACTTGATTTTGTAATTTAAAATTTTTATCCGTTTTACACTTGCTGGCACGGGTTACACGTGCTTGTGCATAATGAAAAAGAGGTGATTGAAATTTTACTTTAATTTGAATGATTATCAATGTGAACTCACAAAAATGAAATGTCTTGAATTGATAATAAGAAAACAAAGATATTGTCAAATTTCACTAAAAATATACTTAAAATGTCTTGAATTGAATTTGTTAGTTCGATTGATAAGAAAAATAAGAGTTATGTAATGTCTTAAGGTGCGTACAGATATACGCGCCGCGAACATGAGCAATTCACTTTTAATCAGCTGACTATATCTGTATTTTTACAGAAACGGTAAGATACAGATATGAAAAGCTTGGCATCAGCTGATTAAAAGTGAATTGCTCTTGTTCGCGGCGCGTAAATCTGTACGCACCTTAAGATTATTCATTCCTTGGAAAATAATGAAGTAATTATCTCATATCTTGATCCAAATATCACAGAAAGATGCATTTGCAGGAAAGTATAATACTATGTTGTGAAATGGCTAAAAGCCTACCATAATCTCAGTTCAATGTTAATTAATTTTCAGTCAAGAGTCAATTTCCACCGGTAACACTGTAATAAAACTGGGAAAACAGTTTTTCATGAAAAATCGAAATACATTTTCCATCCAGGAAACAACCCGTTCAGATAAATATGAAAATAAAACTCTCAGAAACAATTTCCTTCGTCAACAATCACTTTCCATAAACTTCCACTCCAAGTCCCACGTGCCAAATTCAATATGAACTGGCAGTGTGGCTTGATTTCCGGCGCGCCGTTTTTACCTGCTGCTAATAGTGGCGCGGCCATTCTGCAATAAATCTTGTTTTAACAACTGGTGACCCTGCAGTGTGAGGGGGTGAGATAGGAGGGAAAGGGGAAGCATGTATGGGAAATTCATCCATTATCTTTACGGTCCAGAGCGGAGCGAAGCGGTCAGAAGCAAATTTCCTCGTTTCAAATGAGAACGTGGAGGAAATGCAGAGGAGAGGGAATATCGGAGAAAGAGAGAGGAGAGAAGGAGTGAGTGTGTGCGGGGAGAGAAAGAGGAAGAGTAAGTAAGAGGAAAGAGGGAGTGAGTTGTGGAATGGGAAAGAGGAGAGAAATGCGCAAAAAGAGGAGAAGAGGGATGGATAGGCGCAATGGAGAATGGTAGAAGGATGAGAAAAGAGGAATATAAGAGCTGAGAGAAAAATTGATTTATTCAGGGTAAAGTCATGGAAAGAGGATGTGGGGATGTGAAAAGAAATGGGAAAGGTTGAGAATGGAGGAGAATAGCAAAGAATGGAGTAACGTGTTGAAAAGAGAGAAGAGTGCTAGAAAATTGGATTGAGAAAGTAGAAAATAATTTGCTGAAGGAGAAAGGATGAAGGATAAAATAATAATGAGATTGAGGTTGATGAGAAAAATAAGGTATAAAGAGCTACAATAGTGAGGTATAAGGTATGTTGAAGAAATGAGGTATAAAATAGGCTATGGTCTGGAGAGAGCAGAAGATAATTTTAAGGTTTCTAGAAGCCAGGGAAGTAATAGAATTTGATGAAAAACATGACAAACTAGAAAGACATAGATAAGGCAAACGGGAGCATATTAAAAAAAGTATTATAGAGAGGTGAAACGAAGAGAATAAAAATAGAAGATAGCATAGCAAACAACAAGCTATGTAAGAATGATATAGGAAGGTCATAATTGGGAGCAGATTGAGGAAAATTGAGAAGAAAAGAAACTAGATGAGAGGAGGAAAAAAGATTGCAAGAAATCACAGTACTACTTTTTAAATAGTTGAATGGTTTAAAGTGTTAGAAGTTGAGTATGATATAATCGAGGACAAGGAATGATAGGCTATCAACAGCAGAGTGAATATTGAAGAGTAGGAAAGCATCAGCATCTGAAAAATTCTGAGAGGAGAGAGAATAGATACACAAAAAGAGATTAATAGAACGAAGGATTATGAAGGATATGAGGATAATGAAGAGAATAAGAGAGAAGGGAATAATGGGAAAATAGCACAACGAAGAAGAAGAAGAAGAAGAAGAAGAAGACGAAGAATAACGTAATAACAGAACGAAAGGGAAGGTGAAGTAAATAATGGAAGTCCTTTGAACAGGAAAGAGAGCAGGATTAATAATCATGCTCCGATTAACTAACAGGTGATCGAGAACTCCATCATTTCCATTTTGTCGCTAACAGCACTAGCGCACTCTGCCGACCAAACTGTTAACAAACTGCTCTTGTCATCATTCCGGTGTTGGTGTTGTTTTTCGCCTAACACTCTGTATACAAGCGAGAGGAAGAGAGACAGATTGCGTGTGTGAGGGAGAAAACAAAGGAAGTTCACAAATTTCCGGACTAGCTGTATTTTCGCGAAGCGATCCTTCCCATAGAATTAATGGACTCCATTCCGGGTTGTGTGTCGTTTTGAGGTGGGGTGGGGGAAGTTCAAGAGTTGTATTTTGAGGGGAAAGGGTATTTTGAAAGGGGGGGAAGGGTCATTCCGTTAACGGTCGCCGAGATGAAATATGAAATTCGGATTTTAGTAGCGTCGACAGCTATTTGCTATAGTGAGACTCATTTTAAACTGTCACAACTGTTCGAATGGATAGCACCAATCTTACTCCATATAAAATGCTGACAGTTGGAAGTGAGTTGTTTGCTTGTAGCCGGCCCTGTATCATTCATTCATTTATTTTGACTACCGTTGGATGGGTTTTAATATTCCGTTAGCAGCAGATTGAATTTCCGAGCCATTTGATTGGATGAGAGGTGTTTTCAGGAAGTAAGGGGGGGTGGAAGGGTTTTAGGAAAATGGTTGTGTGTTGGGTGGTGGGGAGGGGTTGAAGCACCACCATTACAAGCCATTGACACTCTCCGAATTGGCTTCTCTTTGCTAAATAAGCGGTTAGAGCCAGTTTGCACTCTCATAGGGTCCATCTTTTCGACACTGTTTGATTTGTTTGCTTATCAAACATTATTTAAATTATTCAATGGATTTGTACCCCATTTTTGACAATTCTTGGAGATGAACATTATCCAGGACCAATCAATTATTGAAACATAATCGTAGTCTCAATTTCACAATTACAATAAAGATAAATACAGGAATAAAAAAAGGAGAAAAGTTGACATCAATATCAATTTGGTCAAAATCTCAGTATCTGTGAATATTCTCCAATCAATATTTGATTCTTGATTCATCTCCATTCAATAATAATTCTGTTTCTTGGTTTATTTTTGATCAATAGTAACATTGTTGCATCATCTATTTTCAATTGATTAAAATATTATTTATTTTACAGTTTCAAGTACTAAATAGAGGGAATTTTGTTATCAATTCGGCTCTTAATCTTTCCAAATTCAAAATTAATCATTGTTTCAAGTGTTTGTGTTTTGTTTCAATGTGGAAATTAGTGAAGAATTGGAAAGTCGCACGTAACCTTTAGTTATTTGGACAATTTATTTTATGAAATTGGGATGAAAAGAAGTTTTGGACTGTAGTCTGTTTCTTTGTCCTTAAGTTGTCTATAAATGATAAATAAATAAATATTTTTTATCTATTTATTCCCAATACTCGTAATCAATATAGGTATACAAAACTTATTTCAATTGTTATTGAATGTATTTGTTCCCCATTTTTGACAATTCTTGGAGATGAACATTCTCCAAGACCAAACAATTATTGAAACATAATCGTAATCTCAATTTCACGATGACAGTAAAGATAAATACAGGAATAGGAAAAGTAGAAAAGTTGATTTGGAACAAGAGCTTAAAATGGCATGAACTGAAGATGCATGATTAGAAGAAGAAACTCGCCAAAATAATTTGGTTTTCAATTCACGTAGATACAACATTTTAGGTTGATATGTTTTTACATAAAAAATTGGCAAATGTGGAGGAAGCCTTTACCTACTTTTTGAACAGTCATCACCTATGTTTGGGAGAAAAAATAACACAAGAAAAAATATACTTAATACTTCATTAGTATTTTATCTACAATGTCTTCACATGCATCATTTGTCACGTGAAAAAATGAATAGAATTGATTGATTGATTGAGTACTTTATTTATGTAGATTACAATATAATACTGGCTTATACACTTATATACAATAGCTTACAATACAGCAAAATTATAGATGAATTTACATAATATAGACTAAGAAAATAACTATTGAACTGTATATGATATGAAAAAGCAATTTGTAGTATAATAACTATAGATAATAATCATATTGTTATGCATCTACATAAATTGGCGGAGCTTTGGACATATCAATGTCCATTCTTTGGGAAGAATATTAAAAATATCCTCCACACTAACTCTCTACCAAAACGTTAATTTCATTATTTAAACTAAAGGATTTATTTATTAATGGAAATATTGTGAAAGTTTTAATCAATATGAATATTGAAGAGAAAAAAAACAGAAAATTGATAAAGTAAAATAATTATATAGGTAGATAAGATCAAATAATTGATTAATAAAATGAAGTAGGCTGAAAGTAGATCAGGGTTATCAAATTTCAGTAATATACAGTGTATGTTATTCAGTAGTATGCATTAACATTCAGTAGTATGCATTAACATTCAGTAGTATGCAGTGGATAATAATTGAAATAACATGAGTTTATATAATATATATATATATATATATAATTCGTTCTATAACATGGTTTAAAGGTTTATATTGGTGGAATGGGTGAGGGATGGTTGTCATGTGATCGTTCTAGGGCCGGACAGTTTCAGTCATTTGTTCAAAATATGTTTTTAAAGTCAGGTTGAAGCTCGCTCGGCTCTCGATAGACCTGATAGAAACAGGAAGTGTATTCCATGCACGACAGGCACTGACTAAGAAGGACTTTGTGAAAATAGTAGTTCGATGATTGGGTATCCTTAAAGTACTTTCTCCGGTTCTAGTATGTGAAGCATCTATCCTCCTACCTTCAGAGACAAATTTGAAATCATCTTTAAAATAGTTCGGATTACCGTATTTCAAGATATCTCTAACAAGCTTGACTTTTCGAAAAAGCCTCTGATCGGGAAGCTTCAATGTTGAACTAGCAATGTGGGCTGGGGTTATATGATCATGGCGTTGGAGAGAGTAGACGAAACGTAGACAATAATTTTGGCAACGCTGTAGTTTATCATCCAGAGTGACTTGCATATAGTTAAGAACAGAATTACAATATAGTAAATAGTAAATATATAATAAATAGAATGGGAGAATGTTGTAAATAACAGAGGTGAAATCAAGGGCATCAACAATGATAACATAGATAAAGATAGTAACCAATGAGAGGTGAATTGGTAGGCAAGCAAAAACTATTCAGAAACAGTATTACACGAAAATGATCTACGACAAGAAAATGAGAATGGAATAGCGATGACGACGGGAATAAGAAAGAAGAAGCATGGAGGAACCTGAAAAAGGAAATAGGAATGAAAAACAGAAGTGCAGTTGGCGAAATATTCTCTTTCCATTATTTTTCCAGTGGAGTAAAGCGTGTGCTTAGCAGCCCAAGGTTTATACTAGTGGTCCTTAGAAAGTCAAATTATATTCGTTTTCAGTTCTCAGAGGAAGTAGGAGCACACTGTCACTCGCTGACTTCTCTATATACATGGTTGTACATATATATATAATGTCTACATACATATGGCATGTGCAGTAGGTATGTAGATTGGAACCTAAAACATCTCGGGTACAGGGTACACGACTGAATTTGTTTTTCTACATGAGAAAGCATTCACCGAAAACTATGACATGAGTTGTCTGCAACCGCTGCTTCTTTTTCTTCTTCCGCTGCTTTTTTTTCTTCTTCCGCTGTTTCTTTTTCTTTTTTTTCTTCTTATTCTTCTTCTTCTTCTTCTATAATAGATAATTATATTGTTATGCATCTACATAAATTGGCGGAGCTTTGGACATATCAATGTCCATTCTTCGGAAAGAATATTAAAAATATCCTCCCCACTAAATCTCTACCAAAATAGGTAGAGAGTAAAGAGGAGGGAGAGTAAAGAATCTACAATGCCAGGGACCGGCAAATTAGTCTGATGTTTTTGTAGTAATTGATATAAATGTTGACATCACTGTCATTGAAAAGGCAGGAATTTCGTTCATCAACAGGTTTATTTTTGCCATTTCAGTAGCCAGTATGTCGTGGTTAAGTGAACATGGAGAGATGGAATTAAATAGAGAATGCATTTATTCAAATGGTAATTAATATATAATTATTATTCAACGAAAATCCTAAATAAATGCTGCAAATCACCCCGAAGACTTCTGCTACTGCAGCCATTGACAACAGAGTTAACAGCTAGATGGAAATTCGATGAGAACTACTATCCAAAAACTAAATCCACGAATTTCCATCTAGCTGTTAACCCTGCTGTCAATGTCTGCAGTAGCAGAAGTCTTCGGGGTGATTTGCAGCATTTATTTAGGATTTTCGTTAAATAATAATTGAACATGGAGAGTTTGTGATTGAAGCTTATTTCAAAAATAGTGACTCAGTTATCTCATCACAGTGTTTATCTCGCAGAAATTTCAATTTAAGACATTTTAATTCGAAACGCGCCTGTCCCCAGTAGGAATACGATTTTGTTGTAGGTGGAGAAGTTTAGTAACAAGTCGTCTGCTTTTAAAATCGAAACCAACAGGACGAAAAAGGACTGTGAGAACGCCAGAAAACAGCTGTCTCTATGACGTTCAGCAGCGAAACAGTAGCGCTCGCCATTTCTGATCGAAGTGTACGAGAATTCTCCATTCCGACTTGAAATTCCATCCGTATAAGATAATGTTAGTGCAACAACCTTGCTCTCAAGACTAGAATTCGTTTGTTGAAGTGTTACATCATTCCAGTGTTGTTGTATGGGCATGAGGGATGGACATTAACGAAAGCATTGGAGGCAAAGCTGCAGGCGTTTGAAGTGTGGTTGTATCGGCGCATTCTTCGTATTTCATGGACAGAAAGGGTGAGGAATTCTGAGGTATTAGAACGAATTGGGACTAAAGTGGAGGTTCTTTACTGTATTAAGAGTCAGAAGCTTCAGTATTTTGGACATGTGATGCGCAATGAGAGGTACAGATTCCTGCAGTTGATAATGGAGGGCAAGATTGAAGGAAGACGCCGGCCTGGAAGAAGGAAAGCATCCTGGTTAAAGAACCTGAGAGAGTGGTTCAACATTGACTCAACATCTCTGTTCCGAGCTGCAGTCAATAGAATCCAAATTGCATTGATGATCGCCAATCTCCGTCGCGGAGCCGGCATATAGAAGAAGAAGAGTGCAACAACTTTAATGCAAATGATTGGGCACATCGCAAAGCCGCTTGCGAGATAATTCTCGAAAATGACCATCAGGATGCCGTGATTCTTTCAAGTGGCGAGGCACATTTTCATTTGTCTGGATTTGTAAATTATAGTATATTTCGCACCTAGGGCCGAAAATGAGATATTTCCGGCTCGAAATCGGTTTTTAAGTCCGAGGCCGTAGGCCGAGGACTAGAAAAGATTGAGAGCCGGAAATACATTTTTGCCCATGGTGCGAACGCTATTTTTCGCCACACCAAAAAAAAACTTCCCAATATATAAGAAATTAAAAAATAAATAAAATTCAAACAGCCTATTTTGATAGTTTGAATCTTGGTTATGACAACTTTCACTGTCAATTAATTTCAATATTACTAATTAATAATTTACAATAGTGACAATATTTTTATACTATTAATATTTCGAATAATTGTTTGAATTTTTATAGCTCGCGCTTTGCGCCTGGTGCAATATCTCATGGATAGATGGATGAATAGAATTTTCATTACTATTTTGAAATAATGTGTTTAAAAAATTAATATAATTGCATATTTCACAGTTTTGTCTCAAAATATATCTAAAAAATTGATTGAAATTTAAATTACGGTAACTAATATAAAAAATAGCTAATAAAAGTCGAAATTCATCGACAAAAAAAATGTCACTCACCGAGGTTCGAACCTAGATCATGCTTGTAATTCATTGAACTTTGAGTTCTGAAGTCTCACGCCTTTACGCCCTCGGCCATTGCATATTTTTAATCGAAGAGGCCTTTAAGTCAGGTAACGTATGTAGGCTACTATAATATAGTGTAGCCTATAGCGGCAAACTTGAAGTCGGTTTGCCGGCATTTTCACAGCAAAATATTGCTCTGAAAATAGTTAAATCATAGAGAAAACATTCGAAGATTTAATCTTGAGTGGGCCTAATGTTTTCTCTATATGGTTTGATATTGAAGAAAAATTATCTAAAAGTTTTAATAATGAATTACGGAAAAATTACTAGGAATTTTTCAGTCAAGGCTGAGTTTCACCAGTAGGCTTACCTTAAACTTTAGATCTCTGCTGTATTTTCCTATTATTATTGTTGATTGTATTGCATTAAGAAGTGGAATTCGATAATAAAAAAGAAACAATTATTACTCTACCTCACTTTTAAATATTGATACAATTATAGTACTTCGATTTCAAATTCGATTCTTCACTTTTAAAGACTTGCGATACTTACCTTTCTGACAATGGACAATGCAGCCAACATTATATTGTTGAGGCTATGGAGATATCATCGTATTCTATTGTTTGATATCAAAAACACAATAATAAATATTAAATTATGAAACAGTAATTTATAAAATATATTATTATAGACATAATACCGCGATTCACGATACATAATTATATAGATTATTACAGTCATTATGAGATTATCTCTCTATGATTTTTGTGAGATCGGACACGATCAGCTGTTATTCAAGGTCATTTTACAGCCCTAGGGCCGTAAAGTTTTACCGGCCTGGTCGGAAAACAATCACTTTCGGCCTCCATATGACGCACGTAAACCAGCTCATTACATCCAAGTGTGGCGAAAACAAATTTACCGTTATTGGGCAGCCAATAATTCACAGAACTAAAGGAAATCATTCAACGAGAAATTGAAGCAATTCCACAAGTGATGATTGAGCGAGCAATGGCAAATTCTAGAATTGGGTGAAATGTGAGTGTGTGAAAAGTCACGGAAAACTTTTGGAAGACATTATTTGGAAATGAAAAACTTTCGTGAGTAATCTATGTTATTCACTGTGAATCACAAAATGCGATTTTGAATTTGATATTCTACATGTTTTAATTGTACGAAACACACTTTAATTATCACTCGTAAATCGTCAGGCTTTTATGCCGGATTCTGTATTTCTATATTCGCTACATACTATCAGAGAAAACTTCTATAATGCTATAACTGCTATATTGGTATTCTGTGATACTCTCTGGTAGACACGTGTTAAATCATCACTGAATTTGAACGCGAATTCGTCTGAGTTGATGCCAATCTGTGTGAAATCTATAGTTTCATTTCAACCCTTGATTTTTGCGAGGAGTGCGAACTCAGTAGTCCATTCCTTTTCATCAACGACCTTCAACGACCTCTAATATTCTCTGAAGCTTTCCCCCTGCTTACCTCAGCCTTCAGACAGAGCGTTTTGGTCGAGTGTGCTTGCTGTAAAAATGAGTCAATCATTTCACATTTCGCACAGCGGTAATGGTCTGCATACAACTCTACTCATGTGCAAACGAGAGATGGTGAGAGTGAAAGGAAGATAGAAGTGAGACTGGGAAGAATAAAAAAGTTCAAAGAGGGAGGAGAAGTGAGAAGAATAAGGATGTTTGAAAGTGAGAGAAAGTGTGAAAATATAATTAAATAGCAAGTGCTAATAGAAATAGTAGAGATACGTGGATGGAGAAGAAAGATGGAGATGGGGATGAAACTGGATTGGAAGAGTAGGAACCGAGTAAAAGGTAGTAACAGACGTAAAACGATAAAGAGATGTTGGATCAGAAGCAAGAGGGAAGGAAGGTAACTGAGAAAAAGTGATACAGTATATGACAGGAGAAATAAGGGAGGGTTATGGATGATGTCCGAGGAGGGGGAAGAGAAAGAGAAGAGAGGAAGAGAAGAGAAGAACAAGATGGAAAAATCAAGAAAAAACGGTACATCAAAAAAAGAAATACTGTTGAATTAAGGAGATTTGCTCTCCACCAGTCATCTCTATATTTGTGATTGTATTAATTGATTAAATGGATGAAATAATAGATTAATGAATTGGATGATGAGGAAGGAGAGGAAATTATAAAAAAGAAGATTGATATTAATATATATAATTAGATTGAGGAATTGAGACTCCTTCACTTGGGAAAGGCGAACGACGTGTGGATTATACAAAGAGAAAATGATAAAAGAGATAAGAACAAATTGGTAATGGTGAGAGAGGAAGGAGATGAATGGTGGAGGAAGGAGAAAAATGAGAATAGGTGAACGATTGGCTACAGAAAATGGAGAACAAGTGAATAAGAAGGGAATAGATAGAAAAAGGAGGAAAGTTGGTAGACCCAGAGATCAAGTAGAGGAAGTGAGTGAGGCGGAAGAAGGAGTATGTGGTGGTAGTGGAGGGGGTGGATGATGAAAAAGAGAAATGCAATAGGAATTGATTGCCGCTGTAGTCAGTCGTCTTATGCAAAGATGGAGGAGAGAATCAAAGTCTTCTCCCTCACCCCGCCTCACACCACTTTCGTTTCGTTTGAAACCCTTATCGCATTCTAGAACGAGAATTGCTTTACATCGTCAAGGGGCGAAAAGCTCTTAAAATATGGCCTTCACTCTTGCTTTGCTCCACTCTGCCACTAGATTTATCCTTTTCTCTTACTTCTCTTCTCGTTTCACATCATTCTTCTCATGTGCATTTCTCCTACTCTTCTGTTGCTCATCAAGTCATTCCACTTTGTCTCGAACAAGTGTATTTTTTCAATTCTTCTTATTACATTTTCAGGCATCTCATCAACTCGCTACGTGCTCTTGGTACTATTTTGTCGTGTCCAAGGAGGAGAAGGGAGAGGTAACAGATAAGGAGTTAAGAGAAATCAGTTGGGAAAGAATGGAAGAGAAAAATGTGTTTGGGAAGAGGAGAAGGATTCGGTAGAAAGAGCTCGTATTTGGAGGAATTGGGGATAGCAGAAATCAAGTAGATGCATCTGGATTAAGAGAGACGAAAATGATGTGCTAAGAGACGATAAAAAACGAAAAGTAATTCAAACTAGACAAGGGGAAAATTGTAAAAAATGAGAAAAATAGTAATGCAAAGAGGAGATATTTGTACAATCTTCTAGAAACAGTAAAATGAAGTTCAAGTTAATGTTCAAGACTGTTAGTTGATACAAAATCATTGATAAAGATTTATCATTACTGGCATCTGAGCACATAAGGGAGCAGAAAAGGAACATCCGAGAAAACAAGAAAGAGAAACATGAGGTGGATCTAGAATATTGAGAAGGCAGTAATAGATATAAGAAGGGTGTTGACAAGGATGCAAAGCATAATATGGTTTCAAGCGGTTTTATACGAATAATGCAATAAGGAGATATTTGTACAATCTTCTAGAAACAGTAAAATGAAATACAAAGTACAAAGAAATAGAAAGATAAACATATGAAGGATGGTAAATAGAAATAAACAAAGTAGGGAATAACATAAAGAAGGATGGTAAAATAGAAATAAAGAAATTACTACTTTCTCCTAACTCCTTATCTGTTACTTATCTGTTACTTATGTTTGCTTTTACCTGGATTTTATATTAAAGAAATTACAAATTTCTCCTAACTCCTTATCTGTTACTTATCTGTTACTTATGTCTGCTTTTACCTGGATTTTATATTATGTTCATGTAAGTATAACTAGAATAAATAAGATATGAAGAAGAAATGTGGAGAATAAAGAGGAAAGGAGTATGTAGAGAATGAGCTCAATAGAAGTATATGAATTGATCCAAAGACTGAGAGAAATATGATAGATAAAGTACAGAAACACAGTAAAATACTATGAAACTTTCATTGGATAAATATGAGGGAATAAGACATGAGAACAAAAGTGCATTGAAAGGAGAGATGAAGAAACAAAGTAGGGAATAACATAAAGAAGGATGGTATAAGGATGACGATCAAGTGGGCGGACTTGGTGACTGTGGAATAGGGAAGAAAAAGGAATTGAAATAAGATTACAAGACGTCGAGAGAGGATAGAAAAGAAGTTTCTTTTCTTATTGAAAACGTTCTCTCTACTCGTGCATGCTATTATCGCCTCAGTCCGATCTTATTACTTCGTATTATCGCCAATCAAACAAACAGGACGTCGCTCTCCTCCACACCTCCTTCTCCTCCTCATTCCTCCTCTATCTTCCTCTAGTCCTTTGCATCCGTTTGTATCACATACATAACAAGATTTACTGGTTGTTATACTCTTTCTAGTCTTTTGCTGTACTCTTTGTAGTCAGTTGTTGTTCTCTCTCTAGTCAATTGTTGTTCTCTTTCTTATATTAAATCCATGGTTGATAAATTTATATATTCTCTCTCTTTCTAGCCTGTTGCAGGAATGTATGGAAAATAATTATAATCAACCAATAAGTAGAATTTCATAAAGTCTGTGGGATTGCAAATGAGTCTAATTTTAGATTTCGGAACTATTAGCAGAATCGTGTTCATTTCTTCACCTTCTATTGGATGCGTTGAATGATTTCAAAGGAAACACAATCTACCAACTTGACTTATGGGTGTTCATTTCAAGATTTCTAGTTCATTAATACCTGCAGTATTTGAATTTGAGAACTTCTTCTGTCTCTCTCGTTCAAAAATCACAAGTTTCACGTTTACAATATTGGTTATTTGCCTTTACTTATTCACTTATTCATTTTCATTGCTATTGATCTGTTAATTCATTTATTTTGATTATCAATTTGACGACATGGGGATGTGATCCTTTACTTCTTGGCCAAAAGATAATAGAAAAATATATTCATAGCTAAATCATTGGATGAATCTATTATTGTTGAATTCATTCAAAATATTTTGATTGAAGATAAAGAAACCATATCAGCAGGAAGGGATGATAAGTGCGACATCTTACTAGTAAAATGATGGAAATACGCTGAAATGATTCTTTAGCTTTTGCAGAAGTTAAATTCCCAATGAGTTCACAAATAACATCAAATTAGATGTTTATAATACAAAACACATTAATACAAACAGTTTGTAACAGCTGTGCCTAGTGGAAAGTTGTGTGTATATTTTTGGCTTCAAAATTTCTGAAATAACTTAATTTATTCAGAGTGCAGTGATATTAAGTGCAAAATTTGACTATAATATGGTATTGTAATCATTCTAAATTCAAAATTTCTAGCTAATATATATTCTTGTACAGAACTTTGAACTTTAAATTTCCTCATTAAGAACATAACCTATTTTTTCGGACAATTTATTATTTATCAAAATTTGGGAACAGAATAGTTTTGGGCTATGCCTGTTGTTCTATCCCGATCATATTCATATGATTTGTAATTATATCAACGAATAAATGAATAAATATGAGAATTCAATATATTCAACTATTCTGAAACCACCTCTGAACATCATGCGTTTCCTTCTTTTGTTTAAAAACAAACAACCTCAATCCCGATGGAGCTGGAAAAAACAAGAAACATTTAAAATAATAAAGCAGTACAAAAGCAATAAGCTGAACAACAAATAGCATTCATAATTCAGAACGAACAACAAAGTAGCTTCGTGCCATTCTTAATGTAGCTCTTATCTGATTTCTGACCTACGGATCACAAACATCCAGCTTTCAACCAATCCTGAATAATATTTTAAACGTCGTTGACAATTTTATGCGCCCCATAAATTGTGCGCCCGACCACAGGATACACACGATTATAGCCGATCATAATCGGCGCATAATTTAATTGTGTTGCTACATTAATTTGACAAAATTTATTGGGGGCCCGCAACGGAAGTTGTATTAGGAAACGGTTCGGAGAGCGAGCGCATTTTCGGAAAAATTTCGAATAATTATTTACACATTATACGAATTAGAGAATACTTTGTGCGGCGGAACACATCTGTTGCTCCCCAGGAAGAGAAATATTTTTTTAGAATAATAAGAGAGAGAGAGAAAGAGTGTGTGTGTGTTAAAGCTGATGACATCTCCTATAACAAAAGCCTTGAAGAGAGACAGACGATCTGTTGTGTTGTGAGAGAGACAAACCCCACAGCATGAAACAAGGACGGTTGTTGGATAATTTCCACAATTTATATCGCACAATAATGACTGTGTCACCCTGTATGTTTCTGTAATTTACATGTTGTCTCCTAGGTTCCATGTCAGGGGAGCTTTGAACCTAAAAAATGAAATCCTCTCTACTTAATTCTACACACACCTGCTCTCTCAGTGTCATCCCCTGAGTGAGACTCATTTTCAACTGTCAGCTTTCGCTGGATAGGAAGCATTAATGTTGTTCATTGAAAATGCTGCCAGTTTGAGATTAATTTTAATGTAGCCGTTATACATTAAAAACATACATCTGAATGAAACCTGACGAAAAATTTTTATGAGTGTAATTTATACCTAATCTAATATTTTTTGAGTTTTAGTGGAGGTGTCATGCGGTAGGCAGTGCTTGAGTACTTATTACTCAAGTACGACTTAAGTACTGCTTAACACGCGAACTGTAAGTTCTGAATGAGAACTGGTTTACAAATGAGTTATCGTACATTTGTTTGTGACTTGTTTGTTGAAGATGGGTGTTTCTGAATAAGTTAGTATACATATATGAAGCTTGGTATGTCTGTTTGTAGAGTAGTATGCACTGTAGTACACCTAATTGGTTGATTTGTTTAATTCACGAGGTGTGCTTAATATCAATAGTGAAATACAAAATTTGTTTTCATGTAAAGATTAGCATTACTTTGATTATTACAGACGAAAAAATTGATTTGAAGATTTAAAATATAATTAGTGAACATAATTTGAGTGTATGATAATTATCAATATCTGTGTATATTATTTATAGTATTATTTGAGTGTTTGATGATTTGTTCAGTTCTAGTGATGTACTAAATATCAATTCTATCAGTTTTTTGCTCTTTAATTACTCTGTCAAGAATCTTAATTATTTAAAAATTATGTGCAATTATTGTTCTGCAAAAAGTTCAATTTATTATCTACTAGCCGTCAGGCTCGCTTCGCTTGCCATATCCATCTAGCAAGGGGGCTCCGCCCCCTGGACCCCCGTAGAAAATAAGATCAGCGGGCTCGCTTCGCTCGCCATATCAGGCGATATAATGTTCCCAGGAATAGCTCTGATTGAAGTAGCAGTGCCCAATCAATTTTTCCGCGATAAATGCATTTCAATCTTCAACTTGGTGCCAACCTAACAAAGTCAAATCAACTTGATGCCAACCTGACAAAATTATTAATTTAGTTGCCAGTTAACAACTGTTTCGAAGAGGTACTCTCTCTAGATTATAGTTCTATATTAATATATGGTATGGACATTTCTATTATAATTAAGAGATTGGGAGAAGAAGAATATACATGCTAAAAGACGAACTTTAAACCCTTAAAAACCACCCTTAGAGTTAAAATATTGCCAAAAGATTTCTTAGTGCGCCTCTAAAGGGCCTACCAAATTTGAACGTTTTTGGTCCGGTAGATTTTTAGATCTGCGAGTGAGTGAGTGAGTCAGTCAGTCAGTCAGTCAGTCAGTCAGTGAGTGAGTGCCATTTCGCTTTTATATATATAGATACGTTTCAACTGATCTTCATGCTGAAACATTTTTGGAGCCTCATTAGAAAAAACATTGCTACAATTGATTCCACCAAATCAAATCTGTTCATTTACGAGTGACACATCATTCTGATCAGATTGCTTAATTGGAATCATTTCAATGGACCGCGTTCAAAATGATAATTGCTATCAGGGGATTATCGTCAGAGGGGATAATGGTTTATGAAAAAGGCTGTGTGACTGATATCCTATGTGGATGGTTGTCAAATCAATAATAATTCCATGGCAATATTCATGTTTTAATGAAATATCACATGTAATGATTTTGCGAAACAATATTAAGAAACAAAAATGAATATTTTGATTAATTACAGAATACCAAATCCACTACAGTCTATCGGTTCAAAACTCATGATTGATCATTATTGGATCATACATTTGGTAGAGAGAAAGCCCTAACAGAAACAGTAATAGGTCTGAAATAAAGTAACTGGCTAATATCGCCAAATAGATAATAACTAAGATTAGATAGCATCAGCTTATTCTGGCTAAATGGTACAAGAACCTAAAAAGGATTTGAAGGAAGTTTATTGCTCATAAATAGATTATTATATAAAATATTTGAAGATTGAGGTTATGTACATGTATTCACGGATCGGTGACCTAGAGATCGATCAAACCGAGGAACGTAGAATCTGACCAAAACCCCTTGGCAGAGCTTTATTGCAATCAGATGGTGTGCAATATGAAAAAACACCCGTCCACGTGGCTAATTATTAGGTAGCATAGAATTAATATTAATGTATAGAATATTAACTAGCATGCAAAGAGCATAAATAAAAAACCAAATAAAAATAATTTAATGTATTCAGGAAATAAGAGTTACCAGGCGCATGAATACCGAATAAAATTTGCATGCACCAATAGTAAAACGGCAGTTAATAGGCGGCAACTGTAGGCCAGTTCAAAAATATTTCTATATATTTATATAAATGTACTAGATTTTGTGTTAAAATTTGTATAATCTATGTTATCGATATGGCTCGAATGCAAAGAAATTATTAATCATATAATCTAAGCAATATTTTGGTATTTTTTGTAAGATCTATTTGAAACTTAATGGCGGAGGACTAAGATATTTAAATTTTATGCTAATTTGAAAGTCGGAAAGAGGATCTGTAAAACTTGAGAAGGAAGAACCAGCACTCGCCAGCCAAATGCCACCATAAGAGGACCCCAAATATTTTAGAGCGAAGTACCTTACTAATGATTTTGTAAAAGTTAAAGTTAAAGTAAATTATTAAATTTCTTAAAAGACTTCGTGATGCTATTGTGAAGCAGAAGTCATTTTTCATTTTTAATTAAATTTATAACCCCTTGGAGGAGACGATTCCGGCTACCATATTCCCGGACCGCATGGAGTTGGATCGACATCGGCGGCCTACAAGAAGATTTTCGACACGTGAGTGATTAAATTTGAATTAGTGATGGGCGCCCTAGTGCTTCGAATTAATCTGATGATCAAAGCTAGCTCGCCGAAAGGGTTTTATTATAAATTGAGAAATTAATAAGAGTAATACTTGCGCAAGTAAAATTAGTATTAAAGGTATTTATTTGAAAGCAAAATATAGATCAATATTTTAGAAATTCTATTAAATCAAAGAAGTACGAAATCTAGGCTATTAAAACATATGCATATAATATTTAATTTTTTGCAATACAATTTGCGATAATTTATTATAGTTCTAATTCACTAGATGAATGGCTCTACCTATTCCGTCAGGTGCCGAATCTTGCACCCTGAGATAAAAATATATATTCGATACAAATAAATCTACTAAATACTAGAGATTTTAATATAAATATATATTTGGATTATTAGTGGCTAATTTATCAAGCTGATCTTAGAGCACATATTTTTTGATTGAATTATCCAAGTCGACAAGTATTAGCAAGTGCATATCGCAGCTACATGCAAAAGAATGCATATGATTTTAAGATAAAGGCACATGGTAATGATTCGTGCCATAAATCTAGAATATAAAGTTTAGCCTGTGATATTTTCATTGATTTCAATTATTGTTCTATTTTTATATTATATTTTTTTTATCGCTCTATATATATTTTTTGCCTCGATTGATCTTTGCATTATTTATGTAATATATGTATGAAACTTTCATGGTGTGCAATTTATTTTTTATTCCTCAACACTATAGTATAAGTATCATATTTTTATATATATTTATTATTTATTGAATTACAAGAGTTATAGGAGAAGCCCATATCTAGGCCTATCAAGATTTTTTAAGACTGAATACTATTAGAAAACCACAACCTAATTATATCAAATCTCATGCTTTACCGACTGATGCCAAGCAGGAGGCTAATCGTTATTTAAATATAAATAATAACGTGACACAAAGACATGGCGCCCAACGTGGGGCTGATGATGAGAGCCAAGCTCATTGAATAATTATTTGAAATTAAGTCAATAACCATATTGAAAATTATAGATAACTTATACGAGTTGTGAGGAAAACTGGCGAAGGGAAATTTGTATTACTTTTTGGGGAAACAAGAGCTTTAAATAGAGAGAAATTATATGTTTTAAAGAAAATTTTATATTATTAGTACTGTGAAAAATTACATGTTTATAAAGAGAGATTATATTTTATAAGCCTAAACTGCTATTACTTTCTAGTCAAAAATATATTAGGTGTTTAAGCCGGTTGGAAAATAAGTCGCAGCCTGTAAACTAGCCAAGAATAAATCAACAAAACATTGGGGGCGCTAGAGCATTATAAAAAACTTAAGTATAAATACCTTGTTGTAAGAGTATCCAAACACTTTACACATCACTGTTCACTGTAAGTCCCGGTTTGTGTCTCTTTTTTAAGCATCTTCGCTTATCATTTTTGTCACTGTTTAATTAGCATTTATCATATTTGACATAATGAATCACACTCCCGCAAACTCTGAAGTTTCATATATGTACGGCGGTTGCACAGATCCCACTTTGTCGACTCCAAGCACATCAAACCCCACCACGGTAGATGCCAATACGCCACGAGAAAGGGAACCAGGAAGCGTCGGGTCGATAGTCTTCGATCCACCAGGTCTGCAACCTCTATCATCCACTCGAATCGACGCCGCTGACACACCATTGAATCAACGGATAGTAGAGATCAACTTTGAAGGGGGCGAGGAGCAGCCTGCCGAACCCGCATCTCCAGAGGCCGAGTCACATCTGAGCAAACAAAGTCTATTTTCAGTCACAGAGCTAGATCCTTTTCAAAAGGTAATGATGGAACAAACTAGCAGTATGTTCAATATTATGCTACAAAACACAATGGACAAAGTGATGCAGGAGATTAAAAAAGAGAATGTGGAAATGAAAGAGGCAAATAAGCAAACAATGGAACAGGGCATGAAAGAGACAGCGGGCGCTATAAAATCAGTAGAACGACGGTTGGATACTATTGAGGCTAAAGTAGAGAATCATAGGGAAGAATTAAAAGCAATGATAAATCTACAGAAAGAAAGTCAGGATAAAGTTACGGCAGGATTATCGGAAAGGTTGGATACGGTTACATGTGAGCTCAACGAAAGGATAGATAACCTAACCATACAAATCACTACACCCATTCAGGATATAACCAATAACATTAAGGCCGATTGCCACCAAGAAATCCACAAACAAATTACCGTTGCCAATCAAACATTAACAACTACAGTTGACAAAAATATTAACAGTATTAAAGAAATACAAAATAAACAGATTAATATGTCCACAAAAATGAACCAACTGCAAGGTAGCATCAATCAAAATACTGAAACCTGTAAAGCTTTAAACGGAACTCTACTAATTCAAAAATCCACTCTGACTCAATTAAATCAAGAAGTAAACGCAAATAAAATTACACATAATAGTCAATGGCAGATAACACAGGAAAAAATAACAGCATTAGAAAATCATATTCAACAACGACCTCAAGGGATTCAAACAGACAACCTCAACGTACATAGTATATTACAAGGACTAGGAAAATTTGATAATACTGATCGCCATTTGCAACCTCAACCATTCATTGATCAGATAAAATTAGTACAAACTCTTGCACCTACCTCTTGGAATTTTTGGCGTCTTCGTTTGACTAATTTATTGATTGGCGAACCCCTGATGTTCTTTCGGAGTAGAGCCCATGATTTACATCATTGGATGAGTTTGTAGCTGTCTTCCTGGAACAGTATTGGAGCAGAAGTAAACAGTTGGACGTGCTAGCGGACATCATATCATGCGAGTTCAACCCTAACTTAGACGGTGCATGTACCACTTTCGTCACTGCCCTACAGTTTAAAAATTCTCAATTGAGCGAGCCCATTAATGAATCGGCATTAGCAAGTATTATTTTAAAGAAGCTACCGTATCAAGTTAGAATGGCACTCGCCACACAACCCATTACTGATTGCAAGCAGCTGATTAATCATTTATATGGCATACAGTCTGCAATGGCAATATCAAACCACCGCTCAGACCAGAGATACGCATCAAATCAACATAATTCAAAATTTAATCCGCATAACAGCCAAAAATATGAACCGGTATCATATGATCGCTACCGATCTGCTCCTCAATTTGAACGCCGCTATGAGCACAGGCAAAATGGTAATTGGAATAATGAAAAATTTCAAAATCGTACAACCAACCACTATGCCCAGCAGAGCAATCGTAGGAATCACTATGATGGCCGTGATCGATTAAACTCACATAATAATCACACACAAAACAGTTACAACAGAAATTATAAACCGCCACCTCAACAAGTAAGTACAAATTATACCAAAAACCAGCTGTAAGCATCAATCCCTACTGAGCATCCTGTTCCCCGCCGACGATCCATCACCGCAGGTAGAGCAGCCCGCACATCAAGAGACCGCCACCGCACCCGTGCATCATTCGACCCCACCAAGGCACCCCAAGGAACCCAGGATAGAGGACCAAGAGGATAGCACCAGGGAGGACGGACTACCAGACAAGAGGGGCGAACACCGCAAGGCCCGGAGACGAAGGCGCCCGAGGACACCCGACCGGCATCAGGACGAGGAGGACGGACTAGCGGACACAAGAGGCATGCATCATAAGGCCCGGAGAAAGAAGCGAAAGAAACGGAGGAACCACGCGCGCGCATACCGGCCGCATGCACGCTTCAAGAGGCAAAGAAGAAAACCGGACCGACACCGTGGAGGACAGGAGCGGACCGACGGCGTGCATCCGCGGCACATACGTTTTAAAGGCTATGATCAGCGATGTGACCGGAAGAATAGGCCAAAGGAATATGACAGAAACAGAACTGATAGGAATACTATTATAGATTCATGCCGGGAAAATAATGGAGTGGACTACTTATTGGAACTAATTAAGAATGGAAAGTGTCTAAGAAGAGTGATGGAAACAAGGAATTATATTAATAAAATGGAAGTACCTGACTATTATATGATAAGAGGTTATACTATTGAAGAGAAAATAAATGTTTTGTTATGGTGTTTAATGTTGGTAATGGCTGTGATATTAATAAAAGAGTGTGTTGTAGATATGACGGAAAATATTGTATTGTTATTATTAAATGAATCTATGATTGATAATTGGAAATTTAATATTATTATAAAAATGTTTATTGTCTCGAGCATAATGAGTTATAATGAACCGAAATCAAGAATATTAAATGAATATAAGAGGAAAGTTGAATTAAATTTACATGATGATTGGGAAAAGAACAGATTAAAAGAAATTACCATTAAGGAAGCTAGGATTTGTTTAGAAAAGTACACAAGATACAAGGGCTTTAAATTCATGAAGATAAATTATCAATTAGGACAGCCTCACAAATCAACAGCAGATAACCTCACCAGCCTACAACATCTACAAATAGAATGCAAGAAGATGCAAGTAAACCACGGGATTTCTACATGCCATATCACAGAATTTGAAATAAATATGATAAGAAATCAATGAAAACATTATTATCAAACCGATTACTAACCTTCCTTAATAAATTTAATATTGGTATAGGACCTCGTGGCAACAATCCAATGTTTAATTCCTTCCAGCCGTTAGAAGCCTGCAATAAGGAAAAGAACAATTTTTAAATATGTAATTAAATTATATACATCAGATAAAAAAGGACACAAGCGGGGATAATAAAATTAAAATTTGTTAATTACCTTTTTAAGAGAAAAAATTGAGCAGTTAGGTTAGTTATGAAAGTCGACAGCAAATTCTGATGTAACATGTAGCACTATGAAATGTAGAACAGCGACCAGCTGAGCAAAGCCACCTAAATCAAATATGTGACGTCTGTTGAACATATGTTTATAAAAAGAAATACTGTACCCAAAAAGTTATTTATTATTGTTATTTATTATATTTATTAATGTCGATATATTTATTTATATGTTTTATATTTATTACTTTTAATTATGCCACGTTTGTTACCTGAAAAAGACTTAAAGTGAATACCAGCTACCAAAACCAAAGAGCCATTAGCAAAAGAAAAGTATTGTACCTGATGTATAGAAAATTATTTATATTAAGACCTAAGAAATACTATAAGATATAAGCCCAGAAGTTTTGTGAATCGAAATTATTGTCTAAAAGGAATCATTGTGAGAATTATGAAATGTGTGTAGTTAGGTTGGCGGCCCTGCAAGCGGCGAATTTAAAAATTACTATATGTTAAGTGTTGTCAGGAGGAGTACGTTTAGAAGTTTATATTTATGATATTTTATGTGTGTTGAGGAGGAGAATTTGTTATTGTATTTGATAAAGGTATAAAGGAGATGCAGCAAATATGTCTGCGAACTGTGATAGAAGTATGAGAGTATAATTTATAAATAAAGTATAGTGTATATCGATGTATTGAAGGGTGGGTTTTCATTAAAAACATTGTGATTCTCAAATATTTTGAATTCAAACCCAGGGGCGCGTGTAACATATTAAATCTGGGTAGACAGAAAGCCCTAACAGAAACAGTAATAGGTCTGAAATAAAGTAACTGGCTAATGTCGCCAAATAGATAATAACTAAGATTAGATAGCATCAGCTTATTCTGGCTAAATGGTACAAGAACCTAAAAAGGATTTGAAGGAAGTTTATTGCTCATAAATAGATTATTATATAAAATATTTGAAGATTGAGGTTATGTACATGTATTCACGGATCGGTGACCTAGAGATCGATCAAACCGAGGAACGTAGAATCTGACCAAAACCCCTTGGCAGAGCTTTATTGCAATCAGATGGTGTGCAATATGAAAAAACACCCGTCCACGTGGCTAATTATTA
This sequence comes from Nilaparvata lugens, assembly GCF_014356525.2. Lineage (NCBI taxonomy): Eukaryota > Metazoa > Arthropoda > Insecta > Hemiptera > Delphacidae > Nilaparvata > Nilaparvata lugens. The sequence continues at coordinate 63,338,870 of NC_052508.1, read as the reverse complement.
GGTAGCATAGAATTAATATTAATGTATAGAATATTAACTAGCATGCAAAGAGCATAAATAAAAAACCAAATAAAAATAATTTAATGTATTCAGGAAATAAGAGTTACCAGGCGCATGAATACCGAATAAAATTTGCATGCACCAATAGTAAAACGGCAGTTAATAGGCGGCAACTGTAGGCCAGTTCAAAAATATTTCTATATATTTATATAAATGTACTAGATTTTGTGTTAAAATTTGTATAATCTATGTTATCGATATGGCTCGAATGCAAAGAAATTATTAATCATATAATCTAAGCAATATTTTGGTATTTTTTGTAAGATCTATTTGAAACTTAATGGCGGAGGACTAAGATATTTAAATTTTATGCTAATTTGAAAGTCGGAAAGAGGATCTGTAAAACTTGAGAAGGAAGAACCAGCACTCGCCAGCCAAATGCCACCATAAGAGGACCCCAAATATTTTAGAGCAAGTACCTTACTAATGATTTTGTAAAAGTTAAAGTTAAAGTAAATTATTAAATTTCTTAAAAGACTTCGTGATGCTATTGTGAAGCAGAAGTCATTTTCATTTTTAATTAAATTTATAACCCCTTGGAGGAGACGATTCCGGCTACCATATTCCCGGACCGCATGGAGTTGGATCGACATCGGCGGCCTACAAGAAGATTTTCGACACGTGAGTGATTAATTTGAATTAGTGATGGGCGCCCTAGTGCTTCGAATTAATCTGATGATCAAAGCTAGCTCGCCGAAAGGGTTTTATTATAAATTGAGAAATTAATAAGAGTAATACTTGCGCAAGTAAAATTAGTATTAAAGGTATTTATTTGAAAGCAAAATATAGATCAATATTTTAGAAATTCTATTAAATCAAAGAAGTACGAAATCTAGGCTATTAAAACATATGCATATAATATTTAATTTTTTGCAATACAATTTGCGATAATTTATTATAGTTCTAATTCACTAGATGAATGGCTCTACCTATTCCGTCAGGTGCCGAATCTTGCACCCTGAGATAAAAATGTATATTAGATACAAATAAATCTACTAAATACTAGAGATTTTAATATATAAATATATATTTGGATTATTAGTGGCTAATTTATCAAGCTGATCTTAGAGCACATATTTTTTGATTGAATTATCCAAGTCGACAAGTATTAGCAAGTGCATATCGCAGCTACATGCAAAAGAATGCATATGATTTTAAGATAAAGGCACATGGTAATGATTCGTGCCATAAATCTAGAATATAAAGTTTAGCCTGTGATATTTTCATAATCAATCTCTCCAGAGAACAAGAAGACGCTCACACGTATAGAGTCGATAACCAACATTGTATTATGATTGTGATTGTTTATAAATTGGATTAAGCTTAATTAAGTACAACGGTTGGAGAAAATATACTTTGTAACATTATTTTTCCTATAAAGTTTGCCCTGCTTGGCCGCAGTCGGTAGAGCAAAGATTTTGAATATATATAATATTTTCCGTGATTCCTGAAAGAGCAATAGGACCAATTTCTTACCAGCTCTCCTAGGAGCTCAAACAGTTCTCTGCTTTCGTTGGCTGCATACGTCGGCCGCTTTAACAGTTCGTAGTTTTTGTGACTGATTTGGAGTACTCCACAAATATAGATGCAGTAGAGATAGACATAGAGATAGATAAGGGCTCTGATTATCGTACTAGACAATGTGGCATCGCCACTAATGCCACCCGCCACCATTCGCCAAAGTGGTCAGCAATGAAAAACGATACCGAGCGGAGTCAAAGGCGATACTCTATCTGAATACCTTATAAATTCTATTAATTTATATTGCTGCAACTTAATTTGGCACAGGTGTCTGGCTAATTCTCAATTTATACGGCTAAACCAATTATTTAGGTTACCGACTAGTAAGTACCAAAGAACCTAACCTCAAAAATTATTATTTTATATTATTAAATAAATAGCAATAATATTTTCCTTTTCATTTGGCTGTTCAAAACTGTAGCCTGGATAACCGTTATTATCTAATCTTGAGTTTGTTGACATCGTATCTAGCGATAGCATTACAGCTGTTTGCTTGAAACCTATAAATTCTTTCCATTCAATGATTTTGATAACTATTCAAAATATCTTCTTACAACTTGAAAACTATTCTACATTATTTTATTCGAGTAGGTATTCATGAACGAGACAAAAGCAAAATCGAAAACTTAAATCCCTCAATCCTACTGAAAATGAATCATGTTTATAACTTCTGTGGTGACTATTCCATACAACAGATTCCTCAGTTGATCTTCAATCACTCGAAATGTGATGAAAACATTGAAAGTTTAATAATTGAAAATTGAGAAATAATAAAGTACTCGCTACTCAATAGACTATTAAAGAATGAAGCTACTACGAGTATAATATAACTTCCGTGATGAAGTCTTAATTCAGAGATTTCTTAGCAGAGCTTTAAGCACCCAACCGACGGATGAACAGAAGATGCGTTGATTGACTGTAATCCGGGGGGAACACAATCACAAGATGATTGATGACAATCATCGTCACCACTATTCAAAATGGCTGCCGACAGATATGATGACAATGATTTTATCATCATTATTATCAGCTGAGAGAGGAAATGAGTCATTTGAATCAACAAGCATCAACAATCTCGGCTTCAATGAGATTCACTTGGATCTGTCAGTATTTCTAGTTGATTATATGACTGCTTCCCGTTTGAGCAATGCTGACAGTTTGAGGCTCCCCCCAGTGGTCAGCTCGATTATTAGCAATTATTAGGCCTGAAATTATGATTATACGTATTCAAGCGACAGGGGTCTAGTGTCGTCCTATTAAGAAAGAGGGAGAGAGAAAGGGAATTAAGAAAAGAGAGTGAAAGAGATGGAGGATATTATTGAGATGGGTGCTAGTTCATTTCTCACGCTTTGTCAGTGTCTTCTTATGATTCTTCTTCTACTTCCTACTCTCTTCTTCTTGACCATCTTCTTCTACAACTTCTTGTTCTTCTCCTCATTCTTGGTCTTCTACTTGTTCTTCTTTTCAATGAATTCCTCATTCTTATCTTCGTCCACCTTCTCATTCACCCTCTCCTTCTCATCCACCACTCCCTCCTTCTTCACCTATTCATACTCCAACTACTCCTCTTCCTTCTACTTCTTCTCCTCCTCTTCCTCTTCCTCCTCCTCCTTTTCCTCCTCATCGTTCAACTACTACTATCCCTTATCCTTCTTCTCTCCTTCTTGTCCTCCTCTCTTATTATTCTTCTCCTCAGTACTTTACTAAACGTCCTCCTCCTTTCTCTCCTCTATCTTTTCTCCCGTATTCTTTTTCTCCTCTTTCTCTCTCTCTCACTCTCTCTCCCTCACTCTCTCTCTCTCATCTTCTCCCTCCTTTTTCTTTCCTCCGTCTTCTCCATGATCTAGTCATTCTCCTTCATCTTCTTCTTCTTCTCCTTCATTACCATCACCTCTTCCTGCTCCTTCTTCTTCTTCCATATGCCGGCTCTTCTTCTCTTCCACCACCTTCATATTTTTCTTCTTCTCCTCCTCCTCCTCATTCACAACCTTCTCTTCTTCCTTCCCCTGCTCCTTGTTCTTTTACTCCACTTCTCCGCTCCTCTCTCGTTTTCTTCTTCTCCACCTTCTTCCTCTTCTCATCTCACAACTTCCCCTTTCTTCTGCGGCTCCTCCTTCTTCAACATCAGGCTTAATAACTCGCCTCGTCACTAATAAAATAATCACTTCAACCTCTAGTTCAAAATACTTTGACCTCAGCGTCTATAGAGCCTACAATGTGACTGGGAGTGTTATTAACAAGAAGCTATCACTGCACGATTATTATGTTGTTGACTAATTTAATCGTTGTATTGTTGTTTTTGAACGAACAAGCATCGAGTTTACAAATTGAATTGTCATTTGTGTTCTCTCGATAGCCAGAGTCTAATCTCTGATAGCCATTCTTTCTTGAAAAACACTCATGTGTTCGAATTCAAGTTCCTATTAATAGCATATTAATTAGGAATAACAATTAATAGTCGCCAAAGAACATTATCAGTCGCATAATTTTCCTTATTCTGTTTTTGATGGAATTCATCTCAAGCTTCATTCGGAATGAAGTGAAAATCACAACCTTGGAAACCAGATTGGCTCAAAGGTTCATGATATCATACAAAACAGAGCTTGAGAGCTTAATCCATCAATTTCAAATGTAGTATTTGAAGTCTTCCTATTTATCCTGATAAAATATCCAACGAACAGTTATGTCACCGATGGCAAGCTAGAGATCAAGCCAGATTCATGTGACAGATTTTTGAATGAAAAAGACTAAGAGATTGTCAAAAAACCACTGATTTATTGATAATTAGAAAGACCGGTCTCGGTTATTACACCATTGTCAATCTCTGATAAACTGTTTTAACACCTTCAGTTCAGTTTATCAGAGATTGACAATGGTGTAATAACCGAAACCGGTCTTTCTAATTATCAATAAATCAGTGGTTTTTTGACAATTTCTTAGTCTTTTTTATTCAATATGAATAATTACCACAATTTCAACTTCTCAACTACACAAAAAGTGACAGATTTTTCTTTGTTTTGGTTATATCCACGAATATTAACGAGTTTCTTGAGAATATTTTTACATTTCGAAAGGTGTTAAAACTATCATCTCTTGTAAAATTAATTTACTTCTATTCCTTTAGAGTTATTTGTAAATCGTCAATATGAATGTAATGGAGCATAGATAATCTACGATTTGAACGTCCATTTTCTAAACGGAAGCCAACCCCTTAAGGTGTATTTTCGTTCATGCGTAAATTTCCGCAGTCGACGATGGTAAGCATGGTTGACATTCATGTTGTCCATATTTCAAGTGTGCTTAAACAGGTGATCGAATAACTTTTCATCATTTGTGTTTATTATTATTATTATTATTATTATTATTATTATTAGTCGTAAAGCTCCCGAAGTGGAAGACGCTGAGTAAAATCATGATCATCGATTTTTATTAGACTTGGCGGTTTTCTTGTTCGCCCACCAGCTTTTCATTCTCTGAGAAAATGCAGCTTTTCTTTCTTCACTCCATCTTGTGCCAACTCTTGGTGCTTTTATCTCTGGAATAATTTCCCATTTGTTCACTTTTGTTTTGAAATTATTTCTATTTTTAATTTCATCATCAGTAATTCCTGCCAAAACTAGATCTTTCTTAACATTCCTAATCCATTCTCCTCCATAGGCAAGCGAAGCTACATATTTTACTATTTTTTTTGTGATTCTATGGTCAGGGAGCCTCATGATATGACCATAGAATTTTAGACGTCTTTTTCTATTTTATTTATTATTCAATAATAAAAACATGTCTTATAATATCAACATATTGCCATTTGGAAGTATAAAAAAGGATAAACTCAAGATCCCCCATTGAAAAATAATTGAACATAATATTTTAGGTTATTTAGACAAATTGAAATCCACCCAATGTGAGATCCTCACCCTGTCGTGGTCGACGACGGCATTTACGTACAAACGAAATCCCAGCTTTAGTGAGTTTTACCATAGAGAAACAATAGCGTAAGTAGATATCCCATAGTATAGGGCGTTTATGTCGCAACTTTTAATGTTATCTCAAGCCGATTACTGTCGATTATTGTCGATTTTTACTGTTTTGACATGAACGGCACAATATGAGAGACTACCAGCGTCATAAAGCTTCATGGGAAAGAACTACGTGGACTATCAGCTTGAGATAACAGTAAAAGTTGCGACATAAACGCCCTATACCATGGGATATCTACTTACGCTATTGTTTCTCTATGGTTTTACTCATAACTGTCAGCTTTTGTTGAAGATGAAGTGATTATCATGTTGTTTATGAACAGTCAGTGTGAAATGAATTCCAGTACAGCTGTTATACAATAATCGAACGTTTATATTCTAATCAGAGCTTTTAGTACACTATTCGAGGTACATTATACTGCATTCATGAAAAAGGTGCATGAATGAATATCGTCAAGAAAATACTCTTGCAATGTTATTTTCCGTCAACAGGAACAAGTAAACAGAACAGTCATTGACCGCTGAACCAAAACAACAAAAATAAAGAAGATGAATCTCGGAAAGGTATAGTAAGACAAAGACAGAATGACAGTGCAACGCTGTCTCCTGATTGGCTGTTGGACAGTTCCATCAAGTAGGTGGTCAGTCAGGTCATATATGACCTGAAGGAGGAAGGATGTACATAAAATATGGTGTATACATAAGGAGGATGGACATATGAGATGGTATATACATAACAACGGCGTGAAGTGAGAGAGTGTCTGTGCCAATCCCCAAGCGAATTAAAGTAATTTCAAATTCGATTTCAGATCCGAATCACTGTTGTGTGTCTCCTACTCAAACTGTCCTTCTTATTGGTCGTTCTCCTTTCTCAACTGTCTTATTTTCGCATTCTTCCTTTTCCTCTTTTAACTCTGAAGATCTCTTTTCTTCTTCAAATTTTGTTCATCTTCTCCAAATATCACTGCACTCCACCATACTCTGTCTTTTCCAATTCCTACGGAAAAAAAATGTTCATCATAGTTTTGAATTTCGAATTTAGTCCTTAAAAGGTTCAATAATTCTTCAGTTAATTTTCAATAAATTGAACTGGAGATATTCAGTTATTAACTATAGTGTGTATTAACTATTAGTGTATTAACCAGCATCATGCAATCCACAAGAATAAATAAATCTAATCCAACATTTTGCTGACATTATTATTTATTTATTTAATTGACTATCACAAATCATGATTACAATATAATATGATTGGGAGAAGACAACAGGCATAGCCCAAATTGTCTTCTCCCAAATTTTTACAAATAAAAATTTCCAAAAAAATGAGATTATGACTCCACTTTTCACTTCAAAAAGTCCAATTTCCACTCCAAAACTAATGACTAAACTACAAATTTCAAATTTTGATCTTTGAACACTAATTAAAACCAAAAATATTCTACTAAAATCTCTACAAATTTGAAATTTTTTAGTAATTCTGCTAATTCGATTTATATTTTGTAACAATTTCATCTTGCAATAATCACCTCATTTTATCATTTTCATCCTCATATATTCTCTTCCAACTATTCCATCAACCCTTCTCCTCCCCTCTTGACTGACTTCTTCTGTTTCTTCTATCTCTCATACAGCTCTTTCTTCTTCTTCTTCTTCTTCTTCTTCTTCTTCTTCTTCTTCTTCTTCTTCTTATTCTTCTTCCTCTTCTTCTCCTTTTCCTTTTTTCTCTTTTCCCTCTTCCCTTCTTCCCCTATCTCTGTCTCCATTCTCCATCCTCTTCATCACCACCTCCATCTTTCTCACTGCCATCCAGGCATCACGCACCCAACAATATTCTCTCCTACCTACTCTGAAAACGCATTATCCCTCAAAATACAGAACGGTGTTGGACTTTATAGGCGTTAGATTCGAAAGAATCTCACCTCTCCTACTCCTCCTCCTCCTCCTCCTCCGCAACTCATTCTTCCTCCTGCAACATTCCCCTCCCACCATCTTCTACACCACCTCCTCTCATCCTCATCTATTTCGCACAGCCAATCTTGCGAGACAAATAGCTTTTCAAGAAGAAACGCAGGATTTCGCTATTATACTCTCCTCTCTCACTCCACTTCATAGGCGATTCCTCTTTCTTCTTATTCTTCTTCTTCTTCTTGTTCTTCTTCTCCTTCTTCTTCTTTTTCTTCTCCGCGTTCTTCTTATTTTCTACATAAACAACAACAAGCTATACCTTAACGCTCATTCAATTCTAGCAATACACTCTCCACTACTTATATTTTCTTCAGAAGCTCATTGATTGTTGACCGAGCGAAGTGAGGTCTAAGATTCAAGTCGTCGGTTTGGCATTTCACTTAATGTTTATAATATGTTTTTATGTTTAAATGTTGCGCATTTACGGCGAAACGCGGTAATAGATTTTCATGAAATTTGACAGGTATATTCCTTTTTAAATTGCGCGTCGACGAATATACAAGGTTTTTGGAAATTTTGCATTTCAAGGATAATATAAAAGGAAAAAGGAGCCTCCTTCATACGTCAATATTAGATTGAAAATCAGACTAGGAAATTATTCATCATAAATCAGCTGTCGAGTTGACTATAAATCGCATGCCATGACGCATGCAATTCAATATCTCAATGTAACATGGTAAAAATTAGCAGCTGTGTAGACTATAAATTGCATGCCTCATTGAATGCAATTTTTATGCACTATTAAATAGGATGCAAAGAACTTATAACAGCTCGTCTGGGCGCCTAGATGTCTTCTGGTTTTCTCGCGCTAAATTCCGGAAAGCGTTATATGATAATTAAATCTTGTGTAAGCATGATCTGATCAAATAAATAGTTGGTGTATCAGTGTGGATGTGTTTATGGTTAGGGATGTCGTTATAACTGCGCGAGGTCTACTGTTCACAGAACTACTAGTATATGATATGCAAGGTTTTAATGAATACAACACTCCCCTAATCATGGTAGAGAATTGGTGGGGAGGATATTTTTAATATTCTTTCCGAAAGATGGACATTGATATGTCCAAAGCTCCGCCAATTTATGTAGATGCATAACAATATAATTATCTATAGTTATTATATTACAAATTACTTTTCATATCATATACAGTTCAATATTATTTCTTAGTCTATATTATGCAAATTCATCTATAATTTTGCTGTATTGTAAGCTATTGTATATAAGTGTATAAGCCAGTATATATTGTAATCTACATAAATAAAGTACTCAATCAATCAATCAGTCCACTCACTTTCAGTCCTCCCCTCTTTCATCAATTTTCTTCCATAATATTTTCTACCTTTCACACATCTTTGATGAAATTCATTCTACAATTCTCTTAAATCATCCAATCTGTTCCCTCCCTACCACTATCAAGTCGATATTCTAATTAATCCTCAGATTTTTCACAATATAATCTTGTTTTGTGAATGGACCATCCATTTCCTTCCTTCCTTATATGAATCTGTAGTTCATCTCTCTCGTTCATTATATATTTTCAACAGTTTCAAAAATGATATTGGACTTCTCAATTCCCTTCTTCTTGAACATCTCTTGGGATCTCCCTTTTTTTAGCCGTCCTTTACATAAAATTAGCTTTATAATTTTCTTCTCACGTCAATTCTTTCCAGCCTTATTATTCTACACTCTCTATAATTTTTTCATCTTGTTCCCTACTCACTACTTCTTCTTCTTCAGCTTCTCCTTCTCCTTCTTCTTCTTCTTCTTCTTCTTCTTCTTCTTCTTCTTCTTCTTCTTCCTCTTCTTTTTCTTCTTCTTCCTCACCTCCTCCTCCTCCTCCTCCTCCTTCTTTTTCAGCTTCTTCTT
>NC_052508.1:63300771-63329381 GCF_014356525.2 Nilaparvata lugens | reverse complement strand
GCATGAGATTTGATATAATTAGGTCGTGGTTTTTCTAATAGTATTCAGTCTTAAAAAATCTTGATAGGCCTAGATATGGGCTTCTCCTATAACTCTTGTAATTCAATAAATAATAAATATATATAAAATGATACTTATACTATAGTGTTGAGGAATAAAAAATAAATTGCACACCATGAAAATTTCACACATATATTACACAAATAATGCAAAGATCAATCGAGGCAAAAAATATATATAGAGCGATAAAAAATATAATATAAAAATAGAACAATATTGAAATCAATAAAAATATCACAGGCTAACTTTATATTCTAGATTTGTGGCACGAATCATTACCATGTGCCTTTATCTTGAAATCATATGCATTCTTTGGCATGTAGCTGTGACATGTACTTGCTAATACTTGTCGGCTTGGATAATTCAATCAAAAATATGTGCTCTAAGATCAGCTTGATAAATTAGCCACTAATAATCCAAATATATCTATATATTAAAATCTCTAGTATTTAGTAGATTTATTTGTATCGAATATATATTTTCATCTCAGGGTGCAAGATTCGGCACCTGACGGAATAGGTAGAGCCATTCATCTAGTGAATTAGAACTATGATAAATTATCGCAAATTGTATTGCAAAAAATTAAATATTGTATGCATACGTTTGATAGCCTAGATTTCGTACTTCTTTGATTAAATAGAAATTTCTAAAATATTGATCTATATATTTTTCTTTCAATTAAATACCTTTAATACTAATTTTTACTTGCGCAAGTATTACTCTTATTAATTTCTCAATTTATAATAACCCTTTCGGCGAGCTAGCTTTGATCATCAGATTATTTCGAAGCACTAGGGCGCCCATCACTAAATTCAAATTTAATCACTCACGTGTCGAAAATCTTCTTGTAAGCCGCCGATGTCGATCCAACTCCATGTGGTCCGGGAATATGGTAGCCGGAATCGTCTCCTCCAAGGGGTTATAAATTTAATAAAAATGAAAAAATGACTTCTGCTTCACAATAGCATCACGAAGTCTTTTAAGAATTTAATAATTTACTTTAAATTTAAATTTTTACAAAATTATTATAAGGTACTTCGCTCTAAAATATTTGGGGTCCTCTTATGGTGGCATCTGGCTGGCGAGTGCTGGTTCTTCCTTCTCAAGTTTTACAGATCCTCTTTCCGACTTTCAAATTAGCATAAAATTTAAATATCTCAATCCTCCGCCATTAAATTCAAATAGATCTTACAAAAAATGCTAAAATATTGCTTAGATTATATGATTAATAATTTCTTTGCATTCGAGCCATATTGATAACATAGATTACACAAATTTTTACACAAAATCTAGTACATTTATATAAATATATATAAATATTTTTGAATTGGCCTACAGTTGCCGCCTATTAACTGCCGTTTTACTATTGGTGCATGCAAATTTTATTAGGTATTCATGCGCTGGTAACTCTTATTTCCTGAATACATTAAATTATTTTTATTTGTTTTTTTATTTATGCTCTTTGCATGCTAGTTAATATTCTATATTAATATTAATTCCATGCTACCTAATAATTAGCCACGTGGACGGGTGTTTTTTCACATTGCACACCATCCGAATGCAATAAAGCTCTGCCAAGGGGTTTTGGTCAGATTCTACGTTCTTCGGTTTGATCGATCTCTAGGTCACCGATCCGTGAATACATCTATATAACCTCAATCTTCAAATATTTTATATAATAATCTATTTATGAGTAGTAAACTTCCTTTAAATCCTTTTTAGGTTCTTGTACCATTTAGCCAGAACAAGCTGATGCTATCTTATCTTGATTATTATCTGCTTGGCGATATTAGCCAATTACTTTATTTTTAGACCTATTACTATTTCTGTTAGGGCTTTTTATCTACCCAGATTTAAATATGTTACACGCGCCCCTGGGTTTGAATTCAAAATATTTGAGAATCACAATGTTTTTAATGAAAACCCACCCTTCAATACATTGATATACACTATACTTTATTTATAAATTATACTCTCCTACTTCTATCACAGATCGCAGACATATTTGCTGCATCTCCTTTATACCTTTATCAAATACAATAACAAATTCTCCTCCTCAACACACATAAAAATATCATACATATAAACTTCTAAACGCACTCCTCCTGACAACATTTAAAACACAGTAATTTTTAAATTCGCCGCTTGCAGGGCCGCCAACTTAACTACACACATTTCATAATTCTCATAAATGATTCCTTTTAGACAATAATTCGATTCATAAACTTCTGGGCTTATATCTTATAGTATTTCTTAGGTCTTAATATAAATAATTTTCTATACATCAGGTACAATACTTTCTTTTGCTAATGGCTCTTTGGTTTTGGTAACTGGTATTCACTTTAAGTCTTTTTCAGGTAACAAACGTGGCATAATTAAAAGTAATAAATATAAAAACATATAAATAAATATATCGACATTAATAAATATAATAAATAACAATAATAATAACTTTTTGGGTACAGTATTTCTTTTTATAAACATATGTTCAACAGACATTACATTCGTTTGATTTGGGTGGCTTTGGCCAGCTGGTCACTGGTTCTACAGAATTCGCTGTCGAGTTTCATAACTATTAACCTAACTGCTCAATTTTTTCTCTTAAAAAGGTAATTAACAAATTTTAATTTTATTATCCCCGCTTGTGTCCTTTTTTATCTGATGTATATAATTTAATTACATATTTAAAAATTGTTCTTTTCCTTATTGCAGGCTTCTAACGGCTGGAAGGAATTAAAACATTGGATTGTTGCCACGAGGTCCTATACCAATATTAAATTTATTAAGGAAGGTTAGTAATCGGTTTGATAATAATGTTTTCCTTGATTTCTTATCATATTTATTTCAAATTCTGACGATATTGCATGTAAAAATCCCGTGGTTTACTTGCATCTTCTTGCATTCTGTTTGTAGATGTTGTAGGCTGGCTAGGTTATCTGCTGTTGATTGTTGAGGCTGTCCTGTTATTAATTTATCTTTCTCAAATTTAAAGCCCTTGTATCTTGTGTACTCTTTCTTCAAATAACTCCTTGTTCCTTTAATAATAATTTCTTTTAATTGATTCAAAGCCTTCCATTTATTTTCTTTCAAGACTATCCACTTAAATTCATTATTAGGCTTCATCATCATAATAAACAATTCAATAATATAACACTTCCAATCATCAATAATAGATCCATTTAACAACAACAATACAATATTTTCCATCATATCTACAACACAGTATTTTATCCATATCACAGCCATAACTATCATTACACACAATATCAAAACATTTATCATCTTTTCAATAGTATAGTATCCAGGTACTTTCACTTTCTTAATATTATTTTTTATTTCTTCCCTTCTTCTCAAACACTGTTTATCCTTAATTAATCTCCACAAGTAGTCCACTTTTATATTGCCCATGCACGAATCAATCATAGTTTTCCTATCAGTTCCGTTTTTATTCCAACATGGATCCATTGTAGTTTTGTAAGCAGCTCCGGTTTTGTTCCAATTATTACTTCCATTTTGCCGGTCACATCGTCGATCATAGCTTTTAAAACGTATGTGCCGCGGATGCACGCCGTCGGCGATCTCTTCCTGTCCTCCTCGGTGCCGGTCCGGTGTTCTTCTTTGCCTCTTGAAGCGTGCATGCGGCCGGTATGCGCGCGCGTGGTTCCTCCTTCGTCGCTTCTTCCGCCTCCGGGCCTTGCGATGCATCTTCTTCTCCCGAATGCCGTCCTCCTCTTCCTTATGTCGGCCGTCCGGTGTCCTCGGGCGCTTCCGTCTCCGGGCCTTGCGGTGGGCGCTCCTCTTGTCCGGTAGTCCGTCCTCCCTGGTGTCATCCTCTTGGTCCTCTATCCTGGGTTCATTGGGGTGCCTTGGTGGGGTCGAATGATGCACGGGTGCGGTGGCGGTCTCTTGATGCGCGAGTGTGACTTTCAAAGCGGGTAGTATCGGGGTTATCATGTATTCGTAATTTTTTAGCTGTAGTCTTCTCTGCGTTTGGTGGTGGGTTATCTTGTGTCTTTTGTTTATTTGATCTGGACGCATGCTCTAATGTGTAGTTTGTACTTATTTGATGAGGTGGCGGTTTGTAATTTTTGTCGTAATTATTCTGAGTGTTATCATTATTTGTGTTAAATCGATCACGGCCATAATAATAATTTCTTTCATAGGTTTGCTGTGGATAATGGTTTGTTTGACGATTCTGAAAACTTCTATTATTCCAGCTGTTATTTTGATTATGATTATAGCGGCGTTTAAATTGAGGGGTAGATCGTGAGCAATCATATGGTACTGATTCATAATTTTGGCTGTTATACTGATTAAATTTTGAGTTATGTTGATTTTGTGCGTATCTCTGGTCTGAACGGTGGTTTGATATTGCCATCACAGACTGTATGCCATATAAATGATTATCAGCTGTTTGCAATCAGTAATGGGTTGTGTGGCGAGTGCCATTCTAACTTGATACGGTAGCTTCTTTAAAATAATACTTGCTAATGCCGATTCATTAATGGGCTCGCTCAATTGAGAATTTTTAAACTGTAGGGCAGTGACGAAAGTGGTACATGCACCGTCTAAGTTAGGGTTGAAATCGCATGATATAATGTCCGCTAGCACGTCCAACTGTTTACTTCTGCTCCAATACTGTTCCAGGAAGACAGCTACAAACTCATCCAATGATGTAAATTCATGGACTCTACTCCGAAAGAACATCAGGGGTTCGCCAATCAATAAACTAGTCAAACGAAGACGCCAAAAATTCCAAGAGGTGGGTGTTAATGATTGAACTAGTTTTATCTGATCTATAAATTCTTTAGGTTGGAGATAGCGGTCTGTATTGTCAAAACGGCCTAATTCATTGAAACTGTGTAGTGAATCCAACGTTGCTATGGGAATAGGCTCTATATTCTCGTGCGGAAATTGATGTATTTGACTTTCAAGTTGTAGCAACTTTTCTTGGGCCTGTTTCCAATGACTAGAAGCTTCTGTTTCATTATCTACTACTTCGGCATTTAATTCAGATGAAAATAATTGCTGTTCTCCAACGGCTGTCTCCAATGAATTAAGTTGTACTTTGTTTTGATTTATATCAGAATTTAGGTGAGCTATTTGTGTAGATTTACTATTCTGTTGTTTATTTATGGAAATAAGTTGACTATTGTTCCTGTTTGTAGCTATTTCATGAATTTGTGAAGTGTTTTGTGCTGGTAGGTTATCTATTCTTTCCGCAGTCTCCTTACCCATTCTTACCGATGTATCCTTCAGTGATTCCCGCATTTCCTTCATTTCCGCCTTTAAGTTCTTCATTACTGTGGTCATTGTTTTTTCTAAACTATTAGAAAATGACTTGATCATCCCCTCTACTATAACCCTCCTTATTGCTTCTTGGGAGACATTTAACGGTTTATTACTGTTCACAGGATTCTTGGCGGTGATTGAAGATATCTGGGCGTTGGACTCCATCGCGCCCCCCTCAGCGTCGATCTCCGCTACTATCGCCGTCTGCAGTGTGTCTGCTACCTTACTTTGCGTGGACGAAAAGAGACTCATATTTTAAAAATGGATTAAGTGTCAAGTGTTTGTTAAAAAAGTGAAAGTTTTGGCCAACAAGGCATTAATAAGGACACAAATGAGGATAGGCCTATGGACATTACAAGCCAGGTAACCTATTTATTACTTAAGCTCTTATAATATAATAATACTATTCATTGATTTCTGACTAGCAGTTTAGGCCCATAAAATATAATAGCTCTCTCTATAAAAATATTTTTTTTTACAGTAATAATATAAAATTTTCTTTAAAACATATAATTTCTTTTTATTTAAAGCTATTGATTCCCCAAAAAGTAATACAAATTTCCCTTCGCCAGTTTTCCTCACAACTCGTATAAGTTATCTATAATTTTCAATATGGTTATTGACTTAATTTCAAATAATTATTCAATGAGCTTGGCTCTCATCATCAGTCCCACGTTGGTACGACATGTCTTTCTGTCACGTTATTCTTTATATTAAAATAACGATTAGCCTCCTGCTTGGCATCAGTCGGTAAAGCATGAGATTTAATATAATTAGGTCGTGGTTTTTCTAATAGTATTCAGTCTTAAAAAATCTTGATAGGCCTAGATATGGGCTTCTCCTATAACTCTTGTAATTCAATAAATAATAAATATATATAAAAATGATACTTATACTATAGTGTTGAGGAATAAAAAATAAATTGCACACCATGAAAATTTCACACATATATTACACAAATAATGCAAAGATCAATCGAGGCAAAAAATATATATAGAGCGATAAAAAATATAATATAAAAAATAGAACAATAATTGAAATCAATAAAAATATCACAGGCTAAACTTTATATTCTAGATTTGTGGCACGAATCATTACCATGTGCCTTTATCTTGAAATCATATGCATTCTTTGGCATGTAGCTGTGACATGTACTTGCTAATACTTGTCGGCTTGGATAATTCAATCAAAAATATGTGCTCTAAGATCAGCTTGATAAATTAGCCACTAATAATCCAAATATATCTATATATTAAAATCTCTAGTATTTAGTAGATTTATTTGTATCGAATATATATTTTCATCTCAGGGTGCAAGATTCGGCACCTGACGGAATAGGTAGAGCCATTCATCTAGTGAATTAGAACTATGATAAATTATCGCAAATTGTATTGCAAAAAATTAAATATTGTATGCATACGTTTGATAGCCTAGATTTCGTACTTCTTTGATTAAATAGAAATTTCTAAAATATTGATCTATATATTTTTCTTTCAATTAAATACCTTTAATACTAATTTTTACTTGCGCAAGTATTACTCTTATTAATTTCTTAATTTATAATAACCCTTTCGGCGAGCTAGCTTTGATCATCAGATTATTTCGAAGCACTAGGGCGCCCATCACTAAATTCAAATTTAATCACTCACGTGTCGAAAATCTTCTTGTAAGCCGCCGATGTCGATCCAACTCCATGTGGTCCGGGAATATGGTAGCCGGAATCGTCTCCTCCAAGGGGTTATAAATTTAATAAAAATGAAAAATGACTTCTGCTTCACAATAGCATCACGAAGTCTTTTAAGAAATTTAATAATTTACTTTAAATTTAAATTTTTACAAAATTATTAATAAGGTACTTCGCTCTAAAATATTTGGGGTCCTCTTATGGTGGCATCTGGCTGGCGAGTGCTGGTTCTTCCTTCTCAAGTTTTACAGATCCTCTTTCCGACTTTCAAATTAGCATAAAATTTAAATATCTCAATCCTCCGCCATTAAATTCAAATAGATCTTACAAAAAATGCCAAAATATTGCTTAGATTATATGATTAATAATTTCTTTGCATTCGAGCCATATTGATAACATAGATTACACAAATTTTTACACAAAATCTAGTACATTTATATAAATATATATAAATATTTTTGAACTGGCCTACAGTTGCCGCCTATTAACTGCCGTTTTACTATTGGTGCATGCAAATTTTATTAGGTATTCATGCGCCTGGTAACTCTTATTTCCTGAATACATTAAATTATTTTTATTTGGTTTTTTATTTATGCTCTTTGCATGCTAGTTAATATTCTATATATTAATATTAATTCCATGCTACCTAATAATTAGCCACGTGGACGGGTGTTTTTTCACATTGCACACCATCCGAATGCAATAAAGCTCTGCCAAGGGGTTTTGGTCAGATTCTACGTTCTTCGGTTTGATCGATCTCTAGGTCACCGATCCGTGAATACATCTATATAACCTCAATCTTCAAATATTTTATATAATAATCTATTTATGAGTAGTAAACTTCCTTTAAATCCTTTTTAGGTTCTTGTACCATTTAGCCAGAACAAGCTGATGCTATCTTATCTTGATTATTATCTGCTTGGCGATATTAGCCAATTACTTTATTTTTAGACCTATTACTATTTCTGTTAGGGCTTTTTATCTACCCAGATTTAAATATGTTACAACCTATAACAATGAATAATTTGTATATTGAATAATTAAATAAAAGTTCGCATAAACGAAAACGTACCTTTAGATGAACGCTCTCGTAGAGATGCCGATGACGTTAGAGGTGTGTACTTTTTCATATCCACGTTAGAGGTGTGTACTTTTTCATATCCACCAACGGTTGAACATAACCTAACAATCGAAATAGAGCTACTTATTTCCTAGAGCTAAAATATTCCAAAGATCGAAATAGAGCTCTTTTAGCACACTTGAAATTTGGACAATATGAATGTCAACAATGCTTGCCGTCGTCGACTGCGGAAAAGTTCGCATAAACGAAAACGTACCTTTAGATGAACGCTCTCGTAGAGATGCCGATGACGTTAGAGGTGTGTACTTTTTCATATCCACCAACGGTGAACATAACCTAACAATCGAAATAGAGCTACTTATTTCCTAGAGCTAAAATATTCCAAAGATCGAAATAGAGCTCTTTTACTTTTCCTCTACCGACCACGACAGTGTTGCCACATTCCTCATTCTTCAATCGCGGCGTTGTCGGACTTCTTCCCATGTTAATCTTATGGGTTTATTTTTACTCCCTTGGGAGTAAAAGTGATCACTTTTCCCGCTGGGAATTATTTTTAGTCCCATGGGAGGAAAAGTAGTACTTTAGTATTCGATTCCAGGGTGTAAAATGAGACTTTTGATAGTAGGTGGAGGAAAAGAATATTTGAATGTGGTCCAGGTGAACGGAAATCGAGCCAAACCGTACTGTTCATACTCATGCCTCACAATTTGTATCAATCGTTAGCTTGGCTTTCTCATACAATCACTTATACTCATACGTTTATACTTTGAAAATTTATTTGAATAGTATGTAGATATTGTTAATTTCTTTTGAACTATTGGAACCTATCACTTCATAATTTGCAAGAACGACAAAATCTTCTTCGAAATCCGATTTGATCATAAAATCCCTCTCTTTACTCCCTTATATAATCCCAACTATTCCTCTGAAATCGAACACTATTCATCAAACATAGTAAGGAATTGTCAATCAATTCAATCCATTTCACACTATCATACTCTTATCTATGCATAGATTCTTTTGAATAATTATTGTTATTACAAATTAGTTTTTAACTATTTTCAAATCTATTCCGTTTGATCTCAAGTTACATTCTCAAAACTGCTCTCTAGTTTCAACCATCAATTATTGAACAATTATGTGAGAGAAGTGTTAAAATCAATCCGGAATCCCAACGGAATTTAAAATTTCAAAAGCCAAAGTTCTCGCGCTCACAGAGTACAGTATTTTAATCTTTTTGTGGAAGAATTTCTGTAAGCCATCTCTACAATTTCATAATATTGCAACTCTTCTATAGTGAGGTCCACGTTATAATGACAGTATTTTATCAACTTTGGTTTTGCTATCCTTGTCTATTATTCTACAAAGCCGGTGGTACTATCCTTTTCTAGGTCCACAACGATGACAATTATGTTTTTGACAGTGTAGAAATATAATTAATCAATGCAGAGAATCGGCATCGCTATTCTTCTATCTTTATCCACTGCCATTATAACATGGACCACACTATAGTCCTTCGATCAACAGGTGAAGTTTATCCAATGGTTGATGTAGTTACTTCACCATTCTCACATCTTTCTTCTTTGTTTTAATCTCAAATCTCCTCTCCCCATCACATTTAAAATGGCATCTGTATGGATTAACTAACACTCACCAGCACATGTACAAACTTTTGTACACGCTCACACAAACATATGCATACACTCGCACACTTATACAGAAACGCGCGCGCACAGTACGAAGCCTCAGTACAGGAGATTAGCCTTCTGCCCAAAAGCCACGAGCCCTTCACCCTTTCAACCCTCGCGCACAAATTTGCATCCAGCAATTGCCCGTATTTATCGCATAATTCATACACCATTAATTGTTGCTGCCGCGTTATGCCTCTCCTTCAACCCTTCCTTCATTTAGGTCTCCATATTAATACTCACCCTGGACCTATATCTGTATAATATTCTGTAAATATGTGCACAGTGGAGAGGGGTCAACGTTTAAACAACATCGGCCAACGAGACGAAACTGTTTCGCAGTAGAAATCAACTTCTTTGTGAATAGGCTCAAGAGTTGACGAATAATTGTCAATCAGTTGAAACATTTACTTGTTTTCCATCAACATGAACATGAATCATGTTGAACCGAGGCATCAGGTGTCTGAGGATCACTAACACAAAATCCAATCAGCTTCAACCACTGTAAAATGACATCTCATTATCATTAACAAGTTTCTTATCATAATTATTGAGGTGCTCAATGGTATTAATGTTTGAATTACTTTTTCGCGGTTGATTTTGGTTGCATTTCCTGACTAGCTATGATACTTTAAATTAGTAGTGAGCAAATAATGTTTCTGCTCTTCTTTCTAGAACTTCAGTAAATCTTTTGCAAATTTGAGTGCTTTAGTGAATGTTTGAAGCTTAATTGGCTGATCCGCTCTTATCAAATGAAGTGTAAATGGAGTCGTATCCATGTTTGGAAGATCGTATCCACTCATACTATGATTTCATGCTTTGGAGAAGATCGTTTGCAGAGAATATACCCATATGAGCTGGGTTGTTGAAGCTCATGAATATGTAATAGTTAATCAATTGTAATGTATCAAATTATAATATTGGAGAAACTAACCTTTCAGCTTGAAGAAATCATTGACAGAGAGTCTAGAATCATTGGAGCTGGAAGGTAGCAATATTTATTCAATGATTATCTTTTATTGACGATTTAGATGGTATGTTGGCTTTGTTACATGATTCAAGATTTTCATTGGAAATTGAGAATGAAATCAATAAGGTATCACAAACTGAACATTCAATTCTATTTCCCATGCTTTTCCCAGGAATAATACATAACAATTTTGAGGGTTGATAAATACAGCTTGTCAAGAAAATCAGTTAACCCGTTGATGGAATACTGTAGTTCAACTACTCCGTCAATTTAACGCCCTCAACATCTACAATATATACGTTGTGTTTTGCATATCTATAACATTCAGTGAATAATATTCTACATATCTATATTGACGTCGATATCTCTCGTTAGAATCCGAACAATTTCCTGTGTTGCGCGTACATTATGAGTGTGAACACTGCCATTCATCAGCATTCAAATTAAAATTGGAATCGGTCTGACATGAAACCAGTCGACTGTGGAATTAGTAGGGTTGGTTCATTAGGAAGGGCTGCGAATTCATATTGTGCAATGGGATTATGACGAATGTGTGGATAATAACCAAAGGGTGAGCGAGTGAGAGAGCAGAGTTCATGAATGATGATGTAGAAGATATGGATTGGATTGTTGGTCAAGGAGAATTTGAGTTTATTTGACATTGCTCTACTTAACATTTTTGTGTAGTAGCAAAGACAATAGGGATACAGGTGTCATCTTTGGGAATATGAATAGGAATTTGGAAATATTCATTCATTCATTCATTTATTTTATAAAAAAAACACTATATAATCATAATACAATCATGACATTGGAGGGAAAACTAGCCTGAGCCTGTACTATTTTTCTCCAAAAATTTTGATAAAATGTTGTCTAAAAGTTGAGGTTATTAAATCACACACTTTTTGTGTAGTTGAGAAGTTGATATTGTGGTAATTATTCATATTGAATGAAAAAGACTAAGAAATTGTCAAAAAACCACTGATTTATTGATAATTAGAAAGACCGGTTTCGGTTATTACACCATTGTCAATCTCTGATAAACTAAAACTAAATACAAGAGCAGCAGAATTTATACTACTGACCGGTAGGGTCAGACTGGTAGAAGTTTCAAAAGTAGAATTAAAGAACACATCAGAGATTGGAATAAACAAAATGGGGAATCTAACTTTGCAGAACATTTGATAACAAATAATCACAAGTTCACAGTTAAGGAGAATGTTGAGTTTCTGCATGTTAATAACAAAGGCAGATCTTTGAATATTCTAGAGGCTTTAGAAATAACAAGAGTAATTAAGGAAAATCCCCAGTATAGTTTAAATGACCAGATTCATTTCAATCAGTACAACACTACGAATTTAGTTTTATCATAAACATGTAAGCATACTTTAGTCAATAGTTTTTCCATTTACATATTTGTTTTATTATCTTTCACATTTGTTTTCTTGGTTCTTATTTTGTACTAAAAAGTAGGCTGAATTTTATTATCATGGCGATTCTGTTGCTTAAGCCGCCATTTTGTCACACCGTTGAGGGGGAGGGGACTGTCTAGCTAGGCCAATGGCAGGCGTTCATGCCCTCGACCAATAGCAGTACTCGCCTACTAGTATAAATTCTGCTGCTCTTGTATTTAGTTTTAGTTTATCAGAGATTGACAATGGTGTAATAACCGAAACCGGTCTTTCTAATTATCAATAAATCAGTGGTTTTTTGACAATTTCTTAGTCTTTCTCATTCAATATAAATCACACACTGCTCCGTCACTTTATTTTCGGTCCAGGAATAATGATTTGAAAATTTTGAATTTTGTTGGTTGATGTTAAAAATATAGATTGTATATCATATCAATATAGATGAATTTGATGCCTTCAGGAAGAAAAAGAGGGACAAATGTTCTACAAAACAGTAGTTATGTCTTTGGTAGTACATATAAAACTGTCTTCGGTACACTGGACATATAAAAAATGATGAAAGCCAACTCATATTCACAATCAACAAATTGGAGGATCATAAGGTGCTAATGAACAATAGAATTCACTAAAATTCGATATAGAGCTGAATCCTGTGATAAAACTGTATTGTTGATATCATTATCCTCGATAGAATAGACACGATCTCATCATTTGAAGTGTAATTCCAGTCATTCTCTGACTTATTGATCTAATTTCTGATTCCTTCAATTTTTTTCATTTCGACTTCACTCTAATAAAATTAGTAGAAGTGATGGTGATGGTGTTAAATTTCTCCATAATAAGAAAACAAAGATATTGTCAAAACTTATTCATTAAAAATCAACAAAGATATTTATTAAAAACTTTAAAACAGTACCGGTACCATGGTTTCACGTTTACCAACGCATCATCAGCTATACTGAAGAATGAGGATACAGAAACATTCCTAGTAGTCCTAATTTTAGTAGTCTAGAGCTCCAAAATAATTGGGTGGCAATATTTATAACTAAAGTAATGAAAGTAATGAATATTATACATAATATTAAAATATATACACCTTTTTAATTATTTTCTAGGTAAAATTAACTTTCTTCAATAAAATTGGATAAATAATTTTTTTCTACCTCTTTGAAATGACCACTCTATACAGCTGGTTTGTTGCTCTGTCTCTGACTTGGTAAATAAATATTGATATTATCTTGATAAATATCTTTATCCAATTTTATTTGTCTGTCTATCATGTCTTTGGCATTTGGCTTGACAAACTGTAGGCTATTTGAGAAAAAATTTACTTGAAAGGTTATAATTATTTCAAACCTTTCAAAATTACAGCAAAATGAAGTTTAACACAAATGTTGATAATAATAAGTTGAATTCCAATGTCCTAAATTCAATACACAGTCCTATAATGGTTATATTATATTTTCTACCAGAAAACTCTGAGAAATAGGATGGAAAATATACAGAATGGCCATATAGGCTACAATGGCTCATTACTTACAAAAATAAGGAACATGAGAATAAAATGGAAATATAAAATTCAAACAAGGTTTGTTTGATCAAGATCACTCCAATCTGTTGAACTTCTATCTAGTTTATGGCTAATGGTTATGTGTGCCTATTCATACTAACCTACAATGAGCAGAAATATTTGAAAAATATAATATAAAGTTAGGCTACAGCCAAAACCTGAATTCAGTCTCATGAAATTGATGTTGAAATGTATTGGTGCTCATTATACTTGATCAAAATACTGTATATTATACTCTATACAGGGCTAATTACTATTGGGAAGAAATGAAACATGATTATTCTAAACTATTTATGAAATGAAAAAAAAATACTACTACTGTATCATCTTCTAAACTTAGAAGTTAAAGCTCTTGGAGACTGTCTCTCACAGTCTTATCAGATGACTTCACTTTACTTCTTTCAATTTCAACTTATTATTCATTAGATTTAATTTGATTTTTTGATGAGGCATAACTTTCAATTCATAACAATGAAAAATAAAGCCAACATCTTTGGCTCAACTCACACTTACGCGGCTCAGAACGAGAAGAGACTCGACTCTAGTCGAGATCATGTGTTTTCAAATGCTGGTGAGAGTCGCGGATACTAGAGTCGACTGGTCTGAGTGTCACCATTCGAAAACACATTCTCTCGACCTGAGTCGCGTAAAGTGAGAGTTTAGCCTTACTAATTTCAAATAAATGAGGATTGAATACAATGTCATGGAGTTAATCAAATAAGTTTGAACACCTCGAAATGCAATTCGTTTCATCGATCTTTATTATCATCTTTTACATTATCTTCGACAACCTGCAGAACATAATGAACTATTTTCCAGAAAGTGAGTGCCGGTTAAATGTTTACCGTGAATAATTTCACGAGAACCAATCAGAGGAGGCTTTTTTTGATAAGACGGCTTCTCTGATTGGTTGTCGTAGAATTAATCACGGTTAAATTTAACCAGTTTTTTCGCAACCGTGCCTTAGACTACTAATGAATTCGAGTTCTCATTCAAATTGAATTTTTGAGCAACACCAGTTCACAATAAGAATTTATTCATTTTTTCAAGAACCGAATAAATTCAAATTCAAATTCAAATTGTTTTAATCATAAAATATTACATATTCACAAAATATAAAAGTGTTATAAATTACATGAATAAATTCTCCCTGCCTGGATGATTTGTCCGTGTGCAGGGAGGAGTCGCAAATTATCAGACAGAGGGGAAACACTAGCAATAATAACATAAATTACAAACTATGAATAATAAATAAATTTGAAAGAATAATAAGAGAGTTTATTTTAATAATAAATTTTAAAACTAAAAATAGAAAAAAACAATAAATAAATAAAATAAAAGTGTCAGCTCGACGGCGGTTGAAGGGCTGAGTTGGGAGTAATAAGGGGATTATAAAGGGACAAAAATGAAAGAATGCTGATTATCATGGTCAACTCACAAGTAGTCTACTGTATTCATCCGAACTCCTATTTGTGGTTAGCTGCCTCGGTGGCTCAGATCTTGTATAGAGCAGGCGGCATTTTCGTTTCGCGCTAAATAATGTATCCACCAACAAACAGCTAACTTGTTACAGTGACATTCACTTATAACTGTCAGCATTGGTTGAATGGGAAGCATTGAAGCAATTCACTAGAAATGCTGACAGTTAAAAAGTGAATCTCAAATAATATATCGGCCAAATCTCCAGTGAGATCCAAATTGAACTTTCAGCATTCGTTTAATGGGGAGTTAAGGTGTTTTTTTACAGGGGTTGCTGACAGATCAAGGTGAGTCTGACTAGGCGTTCAGAGTGGTCGCTGCCATTAACAAGGTTTGTGGACTTGGGCCTCCACCGCCGCTAGGCCTCCAATGCACTTGCTGTCTTCTCATTAATATTTAATTGGCTGAGCGGTGCTACTGTTGAAGCGGTGTGCTCTTTGTCGAAGAATGAAGAAGTGTTGAGATACAGGTGAGGGAGAAGGAGGAAGGTGGAAGGATATAAAGGAGAAAAGGGAAGAGAGAGGGTGGAGAAGGAGATGAATTAGGACGGTGAGAGAACAGGAGTGAGAAAAGAAGGAAGAGAGAAGGATGAGTAGGTGGTCAAAGAGTGAGCTAAAGACTATGAAAAGGGAGGAGATAAAAGTAAAAGATAGAAAGATGAATTAGGTTTATGGAGGGAGGACAGTGAAAAAGAAGTGGAGTTTCAAAACAAAAGGATGAAATGAAGAAGTTGAAGAAGATGTAGAGAAAGCAAAATTGGATTAAAGGTATCATGCTATTTAATACGAAAATTGATAAAATAGCCTTGTAAGCGGACAAACAAGACAACCTATTGAGGAGAAAAACTTGAGGAAGAAGGAGAATGAGAGAAGAAACTGATTATAGAAAACAAACACGAGGTAGAATTGTAAAGAATTGTAGAATTGTACGATTGTGAGAATTGTAAAGAAGATGAGGGAAAAAAGAGGCTTTTTACTGATAGAGAACTATAATGGGGAAATGAGAAAGGGAATGAAGGAATAATGGAGAAGAGGATCATGAGAGGAAACATTCGGTGACAGATGAGTTCTAGAGGTAGAAGGTGATGATCATGAAATGGAAAGAGAAATGAAAAATTGGGAAGCTTCAGAGGAGATATCCAAAAGAAGAATTCTGGAGGGAGAGGCAAGAAACGAAAAAGCAGAAACGGTGAGTGGACAAAAGAGGGAGAAGGAATGAAAAAAAGGTAGTGGACAGCACAGGGAGTAGCAAGGAAAAAAGATGAACAAGAAGAATAAAAAGAAGAAGTGCTGCAAAATCCCTTTTTGTCGCCGCCCAAGTAGCGAGTAAAGCGATGCAGATAACATCAATTAGTGGACTTTGGGCTTGCAGGCCAGGTTTCTCCCTGTTGGTGTGTGCTAACCTGTTAACATGTCGTATTAGTGGCAGTTAACGCGAGTGGGAAGCACTTTACAATGGACTTTGCACACTTCTCGACCTTTTATTTTCAACCGAAGAAGGATTACCTGCTGCTTTTGGAATAGATTTTGATAAAGTTGATTGGATCCATTAAAATTCTCTAGCTGTAGCTCAGAATAAACTAGAAGGGATGAAACTTATCGAAGCCATAGATCTAGCTCTAGTTAAATTGGAACAGATTTTAATCAAGCGATTTGATAGAAAATCAGAATAGGATACAATTCTCCTAGCAGAAGTCTTGCTCAACGTTTTTCAAATTCAAGAAATATTTGAATAAATTACTTCTCTTCAAAGCTGCGATGGTTTTCAATGGCTTTGCGTTTATCCACTATATCAATATTCAAAAAATCTGGTGTGGCGCACTCACACAACTTTCCTTGCCGTTATAGAAATTGATCACCTGATGCTAGTGTTCACGCGCATAATTATTTTAAGTCCACTATTCCAGGATTTGAGCCAGCTGGTGACAGGACAATAACGCTGGAGACACTAGAGGTCTGCTATCTCTTCATAGTGAATGATTTGATAGAATCAACAGTTGCCAACAGTTTGCAATTGAATAATCACATTTTCTCGAATTCCGAGCTTATTTTCAATCTTAGGTGAAAATTTTACTGTACATTAATTGTTGAGATTTTCATTTTCAATCTTCTCCACTCAAAATTTTTTGTTTAAATTATATCTGAAGCCTGATAATTGGGAATCTAAAATCAAACTTTGCATAGATGGGGCGGAGCTACTGAAATTTTTTCAGATATGGGACTAGTGGAAGTTGATAGAGCTTATCAATGACTATATTAGGTATAAATTTGATCAAAATCGTTGGAGCTGTTTTTGAGAAAATCGAGAAAAACCCTGTTTTTGATAACATTTTAGCCGTCATTTTGAATTGCATTCGATCGAAATTGTTCGTGTCGGATCCTTATATTGTAAGGACCTTAAGATCCAATTTTCAAGTCATTCTGTTAGTTGGGAGAAGAGATATCGTGTACACAGACACACATACACTCATACACACACACACACACACACATACAGACCAATACCCAAAAACAACTTTTTTGGACTCAGGGGACCTTGAAACCTATAGAAATCTAGAAATTTGGGTACCTTAATTTTTTTCGGAAAGCAATACTTTCCTTACCTAAGGTAATAGGGCAAGGAAAGTAAAAAATTACTACTTGAATATGAACCAGCTGATTTCCAGGTAAACCTCCATGATGACGTATTAAGGGATGAAGTACAAGGAACTTTGGTCTTCACACTTCATAATCGGATCTATCTCATCGAACAGATAGATAAGTGCAGTGCTATGAATTCTTCCGTTGTAAGGGTGTCTGCTTGAAAAAAGCTCTGATAACAGATAGTTATGGACGTCAAACCGCTCTTCCTGCTCTCCTTTTGCATGAAGATCATGTGGACTTGATTCACAGCAGAAAAAATCTTGAAGAAAGGAGTATCCTGAATACTGTGTATTTTATTGATGGATAAAAGCGGATAATATATTACACGAAATTGATTCAGCTTGACACGTAGGAGGTTACTATGACTGCTGGAGATTGCAGTACTGTATCTGAATAGTTATTTGTGCAACTAGTGCGCAAAGTGCCACTTTGCTGCACCGAAAGAAACGTTTACGCCCGAGCCGTAAGCGAGGGCGGAATGGCTTCTTGAGTGCAGCAGAGGAACTTTGCGCACGTATTTCACATTAAGTTTTTCCTACAGTTACCATTGAATATGAAAAGTGGGTAATTATGGGTAAAATTGGCTGAAATCCATCAAATGTTTTTCTGTGTAATTTTATTATTAATAAAAACCTTAATTTATTGTCAAACTGAATAAAAATGTTGTCCTTGGTTATAATATTATAATACTAATAATTAGCGCGTTGTGCTTGGTTGCACCTCTGCTCACTATAGCAGCCACAGCAGTTTCTTCTGTGTAATTTTATTATTGATAAAAACCTTAATTTATTGTCAAATTGAATAAAAATGTTGTCCTTGGTTATAATATATAATGAATAATAATTAGCGCGTTGTGCTTGGTTGCACCTCTGCTCACTATAGCAGCCACAGCAGTCACTGTTACCAACTTCATTTTGATTTTGCTGCACTGTTGCTCCATATAACCTACTAAGTATTTTGCGTTGCCATGTTGCAAATCTGGAGTGCAGAAAAATTTTTCCCGAACTAGAGCGGAAAAGTGATTCTTTGCGTTCTGTAATCAGTGCTGCAATGGCCACTTTTCAATGTAACTGTAGGAAAATATCTTTTCCCGCTCAGCAGAGCTGCTATTCATTGGGAAGCAGGCCTTAATGATTTGGAATACACTGTTTCAGATGCCGCCTACGAACTCTTATTATAGCTATCTTGGTAGTCTTTGAAAGGTGCAACCATTGTCTCTTTGTAACGCCGGTGGTATCAACAACTAAACGTTAATAATTGCGAATTTCCTCCTTCCACAAAAACTCTTCTTCATCTTATACTCACCTCACTTCTTCTTTTCATTTTTCTTCTCCTTCTTCTTCTTCTTCTTCTTCTTCTTCATCATCTTCTTCTTCTTCTTCTTCTTCTTCTCTTCTTCTCTTCTTCTTCTTCTTCTTCTTCTCTTCTTCTTCTTCTTCTTCTTCTTCTTCTTCTTCTTCTTCTTCTTCTTCTTCTTCTTCTTCTTCTTCTTCTCTTCTTCTTCTTCTTCTTCTTCTTCTTCTTCTTCTTCTTCTTCTTCTCTTCTTCTTCTTCTTCTTCTTCTTCTCTTCTTCTTCTTCTTCTTCTTCTTCTTCTTCTTCTTCTTCTTCTTCTTCTTCTTCTTCTTCTTCTTCTTCTTCTTCTTCTCTTCTTCTTCTTCTTCTTCTCTTCTTCTTCTTCTTCTTCTTCTTCTTCTTCTTCTTTTACTTCTTCTTCTGCTTCCTTTCCTTCTTCCTTCTTCTTCTTCTTCTTCTACTCCTACTTCCTTCCATTCTTTCCTTTCTTCACTTCGTTTGCCATTTCTTCTCCCTCTCTTTGCTTGTAAATAATAGTGAATTTTGTAGCGCGACAACAGCGATTATCGCGCCGCGTTGCAGCCTCGAATGACGTCGGATCTGATGAAAGAGTGAGAGAGAAAGCCTTGCTTGTCGCTACTAATTAGGCTACACGCCCAGTGAAGTTTCCTCCGTATACTATAAATAGTCCTACCGTATACTATAGTAGTGGCCTTATTAGATCACCGCCTACTGAGTCCAAGGTGGGTAAAAAGTAAAGATAGATGGCTGAAGAGAAAAAGAGGTGGAAGAGAGTGAGATGGGAAATGGAAAGGAGATGAGAAAAGACTATGGCTGTAAAGGGCCACAAGTTCAATGCTGATCTAGAATAAACAGGTCCATGAACGTTTACGCTAAACTAGGTTTACATAAATATATTATGTTCGAGTTCATTCTAATTCCCTTTATTCTGAGTTTGAAGGAACAGGAGATCAATTCAAACGGTGTTGGTGCATATACAGACCTTAAAGCCTGAGAGTGTTATTTTCAGAGTTTGAACCTCCACCTTTTTTAATTTTGTTTGCACTATATTGTTGAATACCGACAATTATTGGATTTACAAGGTTACACAAGGAACTACGCGATTATTTTTTAATCTTTATTATTTTGATTATCATAATTAGGACTAAGTTTATTATTAGCAATTTTTGAATGTATATTATTTATTCATTGTTTATTGCTTTTGAAGGGAGGGATTCAAGGATCCAAAGGTTCAAAAACCCCAAACGTCAACCGAAGCTTATTGTGTTCCCAAGTAGTATGTTAGTTAGGCAAACCAATACCTGTGTCCTTTACAAGAATCAGGAGGTTTTCCCTATACTAACATCCCATTCATCACCTGGTTACTTGTTGCAATCCAGTGTGATATACTTGGCAATCTCTTCAGACTGATTAGTCCTCGTGACCTATGTGAGTTTCACTCCTGGCCTTCTTTGAAGGTCCTTCTGCTGAGGAAGGGGTAGCCAAGTTGCCTCTAGAGCACCCGGCTACCTTTGACTCAGCCTCTTGACCCACATTTATGTGCCTGGAGTTTCACCCATCTCTGGTCTCTTGGGTTTTTTCTTATAGCCCCTCCGAAACTTCGCAGGCTCTGAAGCTTCACCTCTCTCATGAAGTTTTGCCTAAATAGCAGCCCTTCTTCGAGCAGTAGTGAGATATGGTCTCTCCACCCACAAACTCGTGACCTACGAGAGTTCCACTCCTGGTCTTTCCGCTGAGAGAGGGGACGCCAAACTGCGTCTAGGGCGCCTGGCGCCCGGCCACCCTCGACTCAGCCTCACATTTGTACCTGAAGTTTCACCCATCTCTGGTCTCTTGGGTTTTTCTTTTTGCCCCTCCGAAACTGCCCTGAAGGGGTAGATCCCGTGAGTTTGAAGGCAAGGAAACTTCTGAAGTTGCCTTGGGGATGTATATTTTAATAATATTATGTATATGTTTTGTCAATAAACTCCCCTGGTTGCAATTCATTGGCAATCGGAGAAATTATGAATTATTATTATTGACCGAGCGAAGTGAGGTCTAAGATTCAAGTGGACGGTTTGGCATATCTCTTAAGTTTAAATGTTTAAATTTTTATATGTTTATATGTTGCGCATTTACGGCGAAACGCGGTAATAGATTTTCATGAAATTTGACAGGTATGTTCCTTTTTTAATTGCACGTCGACGTATATACAAGGTTTTTGGAAATTTTGCATTTCAAGGATAATATAAAAGGAAGAAGGAGCCTCCTTCATAAGCCAATATAAGAGTAAAAATCAGACTTTAGAATTATTCATCATAAATCAGCTGACAAGTGATTTCACAGATGTATGGAGAAACCAGTCTATTGCTGTATTTCCATAAGGTCTATAGTTTCAATCAGGTACTTGTGGATGAGAATACTGCGTGAGGTCTACTGTTCACAGAACTACTAGTTATTTAAGAGAATCAAATTTCTAATAGACTACAGAAATAAAGAGGACAAGAAAAATGAGATGAAAGGAAGAGGAAGGATGAGTAATATAGGTGGAAAATGAAACAAGTGGGAGAGAGGGGGTGGTAGAACAAGATGAAGAAGCATCAGGTTTGAGAGCAATTAAGGTGACAGAAGCGCGTTGGTCGAGCGATTGAAGCGATAGCGGCGCGTTAAGCGAAAAGCTGCAGCAAAATGTCTCGCGTCGAATTGTCTAGTGTCGCTTCCACTTTAAACGCTCTCTTATCGCCTCGTTTCCATCGCTGCACTAATAAGCCGCACAGCACACAGTCAAAAAGTAAAACAAGCAAGAGGTAGATGAAAATAAAGCGGAAGGTTAATAAGAAGAACACATAGAAGTGATAGAGGAAGAGGAGTAGTTGATGAATAAGTTCACCCTGAACTCTGTGAATGGATAAAAACCTAGCTACCTCCCTCACTCGAAAATTCCATGACAGCATTTGGGAAGATTTTCAACACAATAATTTGGACTAATGTGAGAGTCTAGAACAATCATGAAATGAATTCATATCCAGTTACTTGGATAGTATAATGAAATAAAACTGATAAAAATGATTCACCACTCTATATTTGAAATGTCTCTGCTGTTCTTAATACAGTTTTTTACTTTCCTTGCCCTATTACCATAGGTAAGGAAAGTATTGCTTTCCGAAAAAATTAAGGTACCCCAATTTCTAAATTTCTATACGTTTCAAGGTCCCCTGAGTCCAAAAAAGTGGTTTCTGGGTATTGGTATGTGTGTATGTGTGTGTGTGTGTGTGTGTGTGTGTGTATGTGTGTGTGTGTGTGTATGGTGTATGTGAGTCTGTATACACGATATCTCATTTCCCAATTAGCGGAATGACTTTAAATTTGGAACTTAAGGTCCTTAGAATATAAGGATCCGACACGAACAATTTCGATCAAATGCAATTCAAGATGGCGGCTGAAATGGCGAAAATGTTGTCAAAAACAGGGTTTTTCGCGATTTTCTCGAAAACAGCTCCAACGATTTCGATTAAATTTATACCAAGAATGATAATTGATAAGTTCTATCAACTGCCACAAGTCTCATATCTGTAAAAATTTCAGGAGCTCCGCCCCATCTATGCAAAGTTTGATTTTAGATTCCCAAATATCAGGCTTCAGATAAAATTTAAACAAAAAAATTTGGGTGGAAAAGATTAAGCATGAAAATCTCTACAATTAATGTTCAGTAACATTTTCACCTAAAATTGAAAATAAGCACGAAATTCGAGAAAATGTTATTATTTCAATTGCAAACTGTTGGCAACTGTTGATTCTATTAAATGATCCACTATGAAGAGATAGCAGACTTCATATGTCTCCAGCGTTATTGTCATGTCACCAGCTGGCTCAGATGACTTGAGATGCGCGTCAGGTGATCAATTTTCGTAATGGCAAGGAAAGTTGTGTGAGTGCGCCACACCAGATTTTCTCTG
Source organism: Nilaparvata lugens (assembly GCF_014356525.2). Taxonomy (NCBI): domain Eukaryota; kingdom Metazoa; phylum Arthropoda; class Insecta; order Hemiptera; family Delphacidae; genus Nilaparvata; species Nilaparvata lugens. The sequence goes on along the minus strand of NC_052508.1, from coordinate 63,306,252 downwards.
TATGTGAGTGGATGTATGTGATGTATCCTCACTACAATAGCCTTACTTAATAATGTGAGATTGAATAATTCAAAGTCACGAGACACCCAAGTCTTGAGCTCGTTTGAGAATCCTCATTAGAAAAACATCTGTTGGAGATGGAACCTACATATCTGTTTACTGGATCTAACAATGATGATAATATTTTGAGATGATTTTATATTCATCTACGATCCTAGAAGATAAAAAGCGATTTTCAACTTCCTCAACGCAATCTAGTACATCATAAATGTTGGGAAAAAGGTTTACAGAGGGAGCTGGCCGTTTGATACAGTGGAATTGCGTGCTAAAAGAAGGACCTTTTTCGAAAGGAGGAGGCTGGATAGGTTCTCCCTCACCTCCTCCCTACAAAATGTAAGGAGGGAGAAGAAACAAGATATGCAAACAGCAGCGCGGCCCAAGTCGAGCGAATAAGATAAGAAAAAGACGGAGAATAAGATAAGCAGGAGACGGAAAAGGTTCAGATGAATACATAGTAATGGGTCAGCCATTACTCAGAAAGCGTTGGACACTACCCCCCTCACTTGCACCCCCTGCAAAGACAACCCCTGTCTTCTTTTGAGACTATACCCCCGTTCCCCCCAATCACCACATAAGGGATGCTAAGACCATGCGTGGTGTCTGGACAGACAAATCCCCACATGAGTGGAGAGGGGGGTGGAAACACCCCCTATGGCAAATACTCCCACACATTTCACCCCTCCTCAACTTATTCTCGCCCCACTCTTTGTCATATTTTCACCCAAGATTAGAAGTAGTCCGCATGGGTTGTCTTATGAAAACAGGGGATTTCTGGAGTTGTTTTGAAGGAGTTATAGAGGGGAGGAAAGACTAGACAAGAATGCTCTGGAAGAACTACAGAGAAAAATGTGAAATAATATTTCAAAGATTAAAGCTTATTTATAACGCCTCATATTTATCTATTTATTTGATTATGTACAATAATATACGGAGAATGTACTTAAAATATAGTAGAATTGCATTTAGATTTTGGTTGATGCAAAGTAACAGTGCTTAGAAACTTCACAAAGTCATAGTAAGAGAAAAAGGAGGAGAAAAAGGACATTCATTCTTCCTGAAGAAATAGATATATAGGGTGATTACTGGGAAACGCATGTTTTTGACTTGCGTAGTATACAAGGAATGTCGATTGGCGGCGGCGGGAAGTTGTAGTGCTGTGGAGGGGGATATGTAGATAGGATAGGTAGATATGTGGATAATTTCAGAATAGTTTTTTATAAAGAAATTATATTTTGTTCTAAATTTGAAAGTAAGCGTGAGCTTACAATAAAAGAAGGACCTTTTTCGAAAGGAGGAGCCTGGATAGGTTCTCCCCCACCTCCTTCCCGCAAACTTTAAAGTTTAGAGAAAACATCAATTTCTCCAACTATTCTTTCAGCTTGTATTTTAGCTTGGCTTTTTTTGTTCTTCAAAGAACGTCAATAAATTTTATTTCTTTAGCTTACAGTATTTTAAAACCAACTCTAACAAAAGTGAGGATAGAGTATGGTTTGTCAGAATAAAGTTCAAGATCAAGTGGTAAGATCAAGCTATTGAATCATGAACTGCGTCTTCCTCATCTATTCCTCTGGAGAGAATATTTCGAAGATCAAGAAGACAAGCACTCTCCTCCTTTTCAGAAGCTGTAGTCAACTTTCCTCTGTAGTGTTTTGCGATTTTCATGATTCATTCGTCAATACAATCACAAATTGAGTCACACTAAGGAGGTTATTATTGTTTGGAGGTTATTGAGGCTATTGAGGCTAACATTGAATGTTAGTTATTCGAAAGTGAAGCCTTCCACTTTTGATTCCAAATTAATCACTCACCAGCAAGATTGATAGAATAATGATGGTTGTTCAATGATTACGATACATCAAAACCGCAGTTAATGCTCTCAAGAATCGACCAATTGTTGGAAATTTATCATTCCTGGACCGAAAATCAAGTGACGAAGCAGTGTGAGATTAAATAACCTTATCTTTTGGACAACATTAACATTTTATCAACATTTTCGGAGAGAAATAGTACAGGCTCAGCCTAGTTTTTCTTCCAATGTCATAATTGTATTATGATTATAGTATTTTATACAATAAATGAATAAATAAATAAATTAAGACCAACTATCTGTCTCACTGAAAAATTGTTACGAGACCACTAACAAGTTAATCAAATTGGAAGAATTAGATTGGGTTCCATCTGAAATGAGATAATTCATGATTCTATTTAAGACATAGTTCAGATTGATACATCATCAATCATTTACGGATTAGGCATTATGCCTGTTTCAGCTTCAATTCACCTCTCTCTCGGTCTCTCCTCATTGATACATGATATATAATATTAATTATCAATAATTTAATAAATAATGATTGTTATGATGTAAAACTCATAATGCATCAATATTCAATAGCTCTTATACAATACAAATATAATAGAAATATATTCATGATCAATCTTAATTTTGAGAAGAAAGCAGATGAAACACAAAATTATGTACTTAACAGTGGAACAAAGCTAAAAATATGACACTGGAATTCACTTAACTTCCAATTTTCAAATAAATGCAATATCTCAGTAATTTTCATGTGTAGAAATCAATTTATTGAAAAATAACATAGGTAAACGGTCAGCATTTGGCTCAAGGAGCAAAAGAGTCATCATCCATTGACTCCATATTTTATGATAAAAAAATGATATCCTCACAATGGAAGTAGTCCTAATAGACTTTGATATCTCTAATTGCTGCCCAAATCACATCTCATTAACAGTTCACATCTTCCTAAATCGCTCGTGATGGATCGTCACATAAACGACAATTAATCGTTGGTTATAACGTCAAAAATAATTGTTATTTGTGCCCACGATACAATACAGAGCCAACCATAATTAGAGCAATGACAAAGTCCATTTAAAAGTGTCATTCATCATTAATAACGGTCGCGAGCTCCAATTAGAGTATCATCCATCCATTCATTGGAGCACTGATCACATTCAGTGACAATCAGAGCGTTCATCTCCAATCTCCGACGCCTCGATTAATCACAAGTCGTCTAATCAACAATCAGTGTTGATTGTGTGTCCTTTGAATCAATCCAGTTATTAATGTGACATTCGTTGGTTGTGTTTTCCTCGTTGTGTGTATTCGCTTTTCATTGTCTTATCACCCCTCCTCAATTGGTATTATGCTGGTCACCATCGTTTCAATTACATTGTGGAACTACGATTGTAGTATTACATTAAAGTACATACAACCAATCAGAGGCTTGAATCTGTGATTGTAGGATCTCATTATTGATCTTACCATACTGACTGTGAGTTGTAACTGTGAGTAGTGAGATAGATAGAGCTCACACTACTGGGAGAAAAACTAGATATAAATTAATAAAGCATAATACGGAACTTTATAAGACCACAATGTTTTTATTATTCGAATATGGATATTTTTGATTGGTTTGAAAAATTATGATTTTTATCACTATTCAAACAATAATTACAAAAAAAAATCTAGATAAATTTCTTTCAAAAACAATGCATGAGCAGAGTGAATGTTGAAAGACAAAAAAAAATTCCTATGATTCAAATTCTAGACTAATAATTGGTTCATGATTTTCAGCTACTACCCGAACATATATTATTATCACAGTGAAAAATCTAGATAAATTTTATCTCAAGAACAACGCATGAGTGATTGATCAGTGTAGAGCAAGCAGTCGAGTGTTTTTTTATTATGTGATGCTCCCCATGCATGCCACCCTCATAATTTATCATTGGACAATCCACTGGTTACATTTTGATTTTTGAGATGATTAATGATGTTAATAATGTTAATAAGTGGGGATCTTTGAACGAATTATTGCATGACACACTGATAGCTTGAAATTGTTGTTTTCATTGCTCATGATGTTACAAGAGTACATGAGTTGTCATGTTTTGTAGTTTGTTTCAATAATGAGTGAATTCACTTGCTTAGTTTGTGGAACAACTTCTGAGACATCCTTCAAATTAATAAAATTCTGTTCAAAAATTCTATTGATGTGTTATGTTTTATTTGGTTTCAAATTCTTCCTCTTCTCTGTTTTTTTCTTTTCCAACCACTGTATTGTTTACTCTATCCAATAAATAAATAGATGAATAATTTTTCATACATTTTAATGTTTGTCTTCATTGATTCTGATTGGAAAAGCTGGAATGTTGAGGAGAGGACAATTATAGAAGACATGTAAAGAAGTGATGAAGATAGAAAGTAGAATAAAGAATTCAAAAAACTGAAAATATTGCGTAGATTAAATAATTATGTAAAAAAAGAGAATGAGGATGATTTGGGGAAAATACATAACAAGCGAGAGAAGAGATGGAAATAAGTAAAAGAGAGAGCGTGTGAGCAAGGAGGAGAGATAGTGAGTGAGAAAGAGTGGGAGGAACAAGAAATGATTGCGGGAACAGATAGAAATTAGTAGAAGAACCATGGAAGCAAGCACCAGGTGGGACAAAGGGATGGTAATTACCATGAGTGCATTTTCACCCTCATATTCGACCAACGTATGCCATGCACTTTTTACGCCTAATGGCAGCAGTGAGATTCACGTCAAACTGTCAGAATCATTCGAATGGGAAACATTGATGTTATACATCAAGGAATTCTGACAGTTGAAAGTGAATCTGACGATATGCCTGATGCAATGACATCACACCACAAATGATGACTGTCCAGGACACCTTTTGTCTGTAAGTGTCGGTGGTTTCCTCCCTTTTTTGACGCGATGCAGGCCCTAAATTTCCTCTTTTTCATCCCCCAAAAGTGCCTGACCGGATACTGGTAATTGCAGACAGTAACGAGTGTGTAGAGAGCTCCCTAATTATAGTTGGTGCTCTTCAGGTTTCCCGTATTTGAATTGAGATAAAGGTCAGTTTTGAATTTGAATTGCAGTCCAGTTTTATCTTTAGTTCTTCAGTATTATTTAAATTGAGATTCTAATCTGCGTTGAATCGTAGTTTTAGCCAGTCCCAGTCTCCAGATCTTTGGTATTTGATTTGAGATTATGATCAGAATCGAATATTTGTTATCATTGTTTCAGTATTCAAATTCGGATTATAGTCAGTCTTAAGGTGCGTACAGATATACGCGCCGCGAACATGAGCAATTCACTTTTAATCAGCAGACTATATCTGTATATTTACAGAAACGGTAAGATACAGATATAAAAAGCTTGGCATCAGTTTCGGGTCTGCAGGTTTTGAACTGGAATAATGTATAGTCAACTTTGAATTTCAAATCGGGAGTTGAGTCAGTTCTTATTTTTTCGTGGGCTCCTCTGCACAAATTGAATTGAATCGATTTTGAATCATGTTCAATTATAATTCATTACGTTATATTCAATTCTTCAAAATTTTAATTACTCTTGAATTGAACTCACATTTTAGTCATTCTGGAATTTGAAT